>NW_008752017.1:0-29644 GCF_000715545.1 Opisthorchis viverrini | reverse complement strand
TTGCCTGGGTCTTGATTGATCTGCTGCGTCAGGGTCTCAGGTGAAAGGACATTGTCTGGTGCTGCTGATATTGCGATTGCCTGCTTTGAAAAAATTTGCGACAATGTCTCGATGAACTTTGCTTGATACTTTTCAAACTGTGCTTGCGATTTTTCAAACTGCGCCTGTTGCTGTTGCAGTAGAGCTTGCATTTGCTCGAAACTGACTGCCATGATTGAGTTTCGAAATGAAAATGACCCGTCGCCACTGTTGTAATCTCTTCACCTGCCACGACGCTACCGGGTTATAGTCAGAAGACAAGAAGACGACCTGAAGGAACTGTGTATTAACGCAATTACAAACTTGTGTATATATGATTCACTTGTCACCGTATTTGACGGTCGATCCGCTGTGAACCAACCAGTGTGTCTCCCACACACCCACACCGGTCCTCCGGCGGTTGTTCCTTTGTCTCGATTGATCGTAGATGGCCGTCTGTGCGCTTGTGTACGGGATGCCTTGGCCATGGAGTGGGTGTGAACATTCTGTGTCCTTATTTGACCTTTCTCCGGCACATGATGAAATCGGACGTCATTCCGACGTGGTGGCATAGTCGCACGGCTCTGTTCCACATGATTGTTCCGCTGCGCAGTAGGCTGATGCGTAGCCGTATTAGACCACCCAGTCAGTAAGTTCGCGTCCTAACCACTGAGATCAGTTAGGCATATCAGAAATATTTTCATAGGGTAGCTCTGGCGGTTTTCCTGGGTTGCGCACGGTCATGGCATGACTAATTAGTGTTGATGTTTTTTCAGCCTTTAGCGTCATATAGGTTGTGTAGCGATACATCTTCCCGATATAGTTAGTATATTGTAGGCTTAATTGCCGTATCTGTGTAAAGCGAACATCCCTCCGAATGGAAGTACGCATGAAAAATCGCTTTTCTTTATGTTTCAGTTATTATCGGGTTCGTGTGGTCCTTGACTCACAAGATGAGGAAATGTTAGAAGTTGCATTTCAAGAAGCAAAGGACTACTTCGGCCCAGGTACTCTATCAGAGAATTAGCACTTTTCCAGTTATAAACGCTCACTAATTGTGAGTGCCACATAGTGAAATACACAAATCTGTTGCTACAGACAGACGTATACGTACAAACCTGACGTCATCTTGTAGTCACCTGTGACTAGCTAAGTATAGGAAAGTTGCGAGATTACAAATGGCTTCTTGAGAACAAATTAAGATTTCCAATAGTCCGGGTGATTGTTTTAACGAGCTTGGACAATCTCGCAGTCCAATTAAGAAAGTGTATCTTGTATTCGAATCACACTACTCTGAGCGGTCATTGCTTGGTTACTCCCGCTAGACCAGACCGAAGGGTGTTTTGCTCATCAACAGTTTACGATCTCAGTCATAAATAACCTCCCGTTTGAAGTGTGATTTGGGCGTGTTACAACTAGCAGAAGCTGGACGATCCAGGGAAATGCATTTCCACGCCGTGATCTCAACCCCATTTCGATCTCAAGCTCCTTCTCGAACAAGCAGTGAACCTAATCATTTGGATACCGATATTTTGAAGAAGATAGAGTGGTTCATACATTGTAAAGCCAACGAGAACAGACTTGAACCAGTTACGTTTTCTGCATTATTTACTTCATCCCGCTATAACAAAAACAAAACTTAACTCGTTTTTGATGTCGGCTAATGTCGCTCCTACCACTCCGCACAAGTTAACTTCAATCTCTGAATTGTCTGAATTTCATCGTCAGCCGTGTCGTCTGTGGTGTCTAATTTGTGAAACGATTCATATTTCCCGCAGTAGCAGTTTCGTCTGATGGGTACAACTCGTATGTGTTGTTGACCAGCTATACTCGTCTGTACCGTTTGCCACGGAATAGGTGACTCCGTTCATATTCTTTGATCGGACCTTGAAGTTGAAGGTTATCTAGTAGCCAAAACAGAAATAGTCAGCCGTCGCCTATCTTGTCTGTGTTTTGTCGCGTAAACGATAGCCTGCTAAGTTCTGCGACTGTTCTTATATACCGCGCTCACGTTGTACCTATTTTATCTATTACAGCTTGCCAAGTCAAAAAAATGTGCTTTCCGTTTAACCATAGGTCAGCTAATGAAATCTACATCTGAATTAGGAATGCGGAAGTCCGTTGTGCCAAGAAATTTACGTCATTCCCAAGCGTAACTCAAACAGGAGTGCTGTTCGGTTCCTAGCAGTATACAGCCGCAATAAATAAAAACACTAGTTAATGCGACTCATCCTTTGGGGACTAAGTAAACCAGCAGACCATGAGTAGTTTCTTCCGGGAGATGTCTTCACTTCAGTTTTCTCTCTAAAGGAGAGCGATTGCTTTCATTTGTTCTTTCTATTGAAAAGCTAGTTCATTATGGCCAGCACAAAACAGCCTTGCCTTCGTGGATTCATTGGTGGTTATTGTAATAAACCATACCTCGAACTTTCAACGATTGCCAGCCAGGCGCTTAAAATCAACTATCACAGCACCCTTAGAAACCATATTTTATCTCGTCAGCATGAAAAAGATATTGTAGATTGTCTTTCGAATCCCTGTTATCAGAATACCCTTATTCCGTATATCTATCCCCAGTCGATCGTTCTTCGGATATCGATTCGGTCGTTAAATCGACCCGAAGATAGCACATTTATATGCATACTTTGGAAAATCAGAAAACCTTCTCCGTACTTGTTGTAACTCGGGGTGTGTGAGACAAAGAGAAGTTCGGCTGAGAGCTGACTATATATTGATCTAGCAAACGGTGATTGGAGTGGTAGACGCAGGTAATCGTAGTCTAAACGACACACAATCTTGTTCAAACAGACAGGGTTGATAAAACCCGTTGATCTACGGTCATCCGAAACTAAATCGAAAGGACAACAACTAATCGACACAGTTGACGCGTCGCCTGATAGTCACGTAATGCGCTTAACAACATTGAATTGTAACGCCCAGGGCCCATATAGGATGCAACGCCCTTGGTGAGGGTGACTTGAGCATACATGGGAGCTCGGGGATAAATATTTCATTATCTAAATATTCAGGGCACGAATAAATAACCAATCAGAATATTGCATTATATCGAAAGACTACTCCATCGCACGCGGTAGCGTTCATATCATGAAGATTTATGTTCAGTTGAATTTTTTTATAGCACGCTGATAACACGATTATCGATTTTGCCTGTTTTTTGAATCCCATCAGATATTGTGTCCTACGAGCCGAATCCCGTGGCGATAGCAGACTCAGCCGTTTGCGCACTTGCTAATGAACCGAATAGTGTTCTTGGTCTACGCGTTTCCAAGGCCATTGAAACCATCCAGTCGGCTCTCGAACAGTTTGAGTAAGCCTATTTTGTGTGGATTGTTTTGTGATGAATGCAGAACCTCGTGGTCGCTAGAGAAGCGGGCGTTCACAAACTGGATTAAGACATTGATGGGCTGTGATGGGTTTCACTCAGACATGAACACAGACTTGAAGAGTATGCTCTTGCCATATAGTAGTACTAGGTATACGATTTTGATTTAGATCACAAAAAAACATCCTCTTTTAGCCATGCTAACGTATTGTGCAGACCCAAGACTGACCACAACTTCAGGATACCAAATGACGACATTGCTGTATTCAGCAGTATCCGAGACACCAACTCCTAATGGTGTTGGGCGTAGTGCTAGAGGAAACAGCAAAAAATCATCGTGATATCGTATCCTAGGTTGATATAGTACTGGTTGTCTTACACCAACCTGATTGTGAACAGTACCCGAAGGGAGCATGCTTACCGGTTATGGTCCGTAAAACTGCAGAAGGACAATCTCACGAAGATGATTCAGGAATCAGCTGTATGAAAGCGATAGCTCGCATTTGTACTTACTGGCCACTCACAGACCAAGATATTGTAAGTGTTTTTCGGTCCTGTGACGAATATGCGATGACAATAAATTTGAGCGCAAGTCCTACCCACAAGTCTTGAATTGTTCCATTCTTCTGTAATTGTCGACGCTTACTCTCCGATCCGAAATTTCTTCACCATTTTGTTTCACTTAACTTGATGAATCCAAAGTACTTTTCTGATCACCGTTCCCAGTCCGTTTCTCAAGGATTCCCAGATTTTTGCAAATTACACGAAATAAACATCCCAGAATATCCTCTGTATTCAGACGGATGGGCTGGACGTTTTGCAGGTACATTTCAGCGTGCACTGATTAAAACTTGAAGAGAAGAGAAGAGAACACCCGAGAAATAACCGATAGATTCCTGCATATTTGGCGTGTGTTCCATCGGTGACTCAAAGTTTCTTTTCATACTTTTCGTAGGATTAGAAGAGGTTTATTATACAAACTCTGCAATATGCCTCTCCCCGCCGCCTAAAAGTTCCAGGAACAGTCTCAACTGTCTTTTTTGACGGAGGCCTTCTAATAGGTTCTGTTTTCTCTGGCAACGGTTGATTCTTACCTTTTCAAACTAGGTGGCTCCGGCATGGAGCCTTATTTCCATAAGTCTGGTATTTCGTAATGTTGGACATGGAACGTACTTCACCAGCTCGCTACAGTACTCTTCTGAATCTCGTCACGTGCTTGCCATCTGACTCTGATGACACTACTTTGCCATCCCCATACATTATTACAAATTCGATGGTCAAGAACTTTATCGAAAACAGACGTTGAAACGTTACCTGAATACTACAGGGACCCAAAGGTGTTTGAAGGTATGTGTACTGCCTCCAGTGGGCGAATGTTGTTTTGTACCTAACACACTAGGCCACCGGCAGCTGCCACTATGCAGGACTCAGCTTTGTTAGCGAGTTAACTCGAGCCCCAAGTAGATGGGCAAATATATTTTCAGTTACATGCACTGGTCGATGAAAACCTGCGCCTAGCGTCAGCCTTCCAAATCGAGATTGACACATAGGGTGACGGATTAGGACTGGTGACACATAAAGGGTTTGCGTTTTCTGTATGATACCTTTGCTTTCTTTTCTTGTAACTGCTTCTTTACCTCAGGAAGTAGGCTTTTTCGGTATTCTCCTGGCGATTGGCGAAAAAAAAAACAGATATTAAGTAAGCAGGATTGATTTGCTGCATTTTGTCACAAAACCGTAGTATTTTGGCTATTTGGTTCGAATCCGACCTCTGCCTCTCGACTTCCCCTGTCTAGGCTTGGGCAACCTGGCAGTATCCCAGCCCTCGTGCAACCTTTGGGTCGCATGGCAGTTAGGCACCGAAAGGGCGCTACAATTGGACGGTTTCTTGGAGAACAAAGGATTGTAACCAGTTCAATTGTATGGCTTCGGTCGCTTGGTTTGACGATTGGTTTCTTCGTAAGCTTAAACAGCTGTTCGTTAGCTTGACTTCTGCTGCAGTCACCGTAGAAAATGTATCTCTAGAATTGCCCTGTTTACATTCTGGAGTAATGGCATCGAATGAAACAGCTCACGTAAGCAGGATTCAATTCCTGCGTTTGCTGTGCTCAACGCTTTCAGCTCCGCTCCCCGTACTAGTTACACTGTTACGTTACACGGTCTAAACGGCAAGCCATATATTTTGATTGCGATCGGCACCTTTGTCCCACTGTCAGTTACTGCCACTTTGTTAACCCTTCTGTTTGAATCAACAATCTCAGGACTCCATCAGATCTGTTTAGCTTTAAAAAGCAAGAGACAAAACCCCTTTTTGGCCGAAATCTAGCGAAGTGGCCAACTACATGGCAAACGTAACATTGCCGTTGGTTCCGCTTTAGTCGACCTTTGAGAGATATCCGATTTAGCACCATCTTCAGATGTCCGGTTTCTGTCACAGCCACTCTTGTTCTCAAATCACCGTAGTTCCGGCGGATTATCCCGGGCGCGTTACCGCACATCAGCTAGCTGCGTGGCCTTCTCTACACGAACTGCTCCGGTCATGCACCTTTTCCCCTGTAGATCGCTTGACAAACCCTATTTGAACCGGACACAGACCAATCTTCCTCGCGCAAAATAGTTCTCACTTAACAGTTCCAGACACCTGACGCGATAGAAATCTGTGATGCGTCGTCCGAATTGCAGTATGCAGCATGAAGTCCGTTCATTTCCCCCTGTCCGTCTAGTTCGCTGAACAGTTTTACGATGAGAGCAGTAAATACACCAGCCACCGACCCTCCGACTTTTTTGTTCTGTATGTCCGAAAACTGTTTTTATCCGCCCAGTCCACCATGTCCATGAAGCAGCCGGAATGCACAGCTCTCCTTTGGGACCATCGGCTCACAATGTAGATCACTTCGGCTTCATTTTCACCCAATCTGGTGTGAACATAATTAAATTTGTTTGAATTGACTTAATCCCCGAGTTGGGCGATTTGGTTTTGAGTATTTCATCAGCACTCGAGGGAACAGCGTGACCACGTTGTTGTATAGCAACGCATAATAACTGATGCCATAGAAGTTTGCAATGAGTAAATGCACCCGAACTGTTCGGTATTCGGTCTAAATTGAAACCAATGTAATTTCAATTACCCTCTGGCCGTCTTGCCTTCGACCTGGTCTGTCTCGTTACCTGAAAACATAATACAACGCCTGCATCATTGACGTACCGTAACTGTAGGTCATTGGAACAGGAGGGGGTTCCAGCGCAGACCTGGATGCACTTGAAGTTTTACCCACTGCACTTGAGACCATAGCGACTGAACCTGGAGTCAAAGTGCAATGCAACTGCACAGTTAATCGCTCTTGCTTTGACACAGTGTATGTCGTATTCGCTGCAGTGTATCAGGTTTTGTCCCCTAAGGTGCTCCTTGCCCCTGCTGACTTAGTTCATTCATTGACTTGATGAAGATCTACTTTCCATGCAAGCAGTCACATGGTTTTATGTCCAGACTTTCACGCGTGAGCAAAACTGTAGATTCCAAAATAACCATCGGTTTTATCAACTCTTTAATACATCCCATCATTTTATCGTTCTCTTGTGTCCTGCCGACTGCAATGCTCGCTTTGTGAATTTACTGCTTTTCTGTATCCCATTTGTGACAAACAAGCCCGTTGAGCACAATGCTCATCCAGAGATATCCAAAAGCCACCATAATTTTACAGGATATACTTGTATGAACATCCTTTAGGGTAAGATGGCCGTAAGATCGCTTGTCTTTCACGTGTATCGATAGACATACTTCGCCAAATCCTCCGTGAGTTGCAGGGGACTCTTAGCACAGAGGTGGTTAACAATTCTAAAAAAAATACTGCAAAGCAGAAAACAGGAAAAAAACAGCTAAATGTAAAATTTCCTTGAGGCTGAGTCTCAACGGTCTCAGTCACTTTGTACCGATTGAAGTTTCCTCAGGCGCTCTGGCAATTCATCTCTTGCTGACTTTCCCCAGCCCGTTTAACCGTGGTCTTTCGCGTGTATATTTTAGTTATGGTGCCTGACCTATGAGGTATTCCTACTTGACCATCCGTTATCTCTAATATCTGTGGCCAGTATATTCCTGTATTCACATCACACCATCTGCTAAACTTGATAGCGTGACAACCCTCTCTGACTTGTGTTCTTTTTCTCTCACCGTGCGCGTCTCGGTCTTAAGGACCAAATGACCACATGCATTATTTTGTGTTTGATTGTTGGCCGCTTCTACCTTGTTGAGATGCGTGTCCGTTGTTCCGGAAATTTCCAACTCTGTTATTTGCTGTTCTGTTACTAACGTCCTTTAGAGGTTCGGAAAGCTGACGTTCATTGTCTATTTGGTATGTGAGCGTGCAATCTACAAATCCCGCAACCACCTATAACTATTATCTATTTTTTTCGTCCAGTTTCACATCACTCGTTTTCAACATTCGTCCTCCTGTGCTGGCGCAATCACTCATGTGAATCCACACCAAAGGTGGGGGGGAAGTACTGGACTCGAGTTTCGCTCTCATTAGGGCTCATCACCAGTGCATAACCAATGGCCGTGGCGGGGTTTGAACTCCGGACAACTAATACGCGAGGCTAACGTGTTACCACTATTCCACCAGCGCACGTCTGAATGGGTCTGAATGTGTTCGCGCTTGAGCGATGTGATTAGTATGCCTGACAAATCATCGATACGACGACCTAGTAACTATCCTGGTTGTGACGATCGATTGGCCCACTCACCAGGACTTCCCAGTCAGGTAGCGCCACAGACGATTGAAAACCGGCTGGACAACTTTTGTTGATGCATGTGGGAGGTTTCGCGGGAGGTGTATTGTTCAGTTTCACATCAATCTCGTTTTGAACAGTCGTCCTCCTGTCCTGGGTGGGTGGTTGTGGTTTGAGCGGTCCTTATGTCCTGGCACAGTCATTCCGGTGACCCTAGTTTCCTTTTTATTGGAGGGGATCAGCAGTGTATATCCTTGGTCGTGCCGTTGTTTGAACTTCGCACGTCTGAACTGCAAGGAGAGCATGTTACCACCACTAAACCAGCGTACGCTGGACTCTCACATCTGAACAGGCGAATATGTTCATGTTTGGGTAATGTGAGTAATAGGTCCGACACCTAGAACGACGACCCAGTAGCATACCTTGGTTGTGTCGGTCGACTGGGCCGCCTGTATGGACTAGCCAGTCAGGGTGGTTGCGGGATTTGTGAAAAGCACGCTCACATACCAAATAGATAATAAACTTCAGCTTCCCAAACCTCTAAAGGACGTCTGCGTTACTAGCACTGCGTTGTCCCGTGTTTCTGCCTTTTTGTGATTGTTACGAACGAGCGTCATGCAAAGTTCAAATTGGGGACGCTACATTGCCGGTACAGTAACAAGGCCCTGCTGATAGGAGGTCTGAATGGCGAGTGTGGGACACATCACTGGGCAAAATTGTGGACTGAGAAGAACGTGTTTTAAAGATGACACGTAAACCCGCAAGTGAAAATAAGACCAGCCGGGGATGAGTTTCAGGCCTCGTTTGAGTAGAGAAAAGTCTTTCTTAGGTAAGTCAGGGAAAACGATGAGAGGGCAGTACAAAATGTCCGGGAACACAAGAGTACACAAAATTACGTGCTAAACTGTGTGCATAACTGGACTGACAGATCTCGCTAAACTTTTTCAGATTTGATAGGTTTTGCAACATTAGCAGTCCACGTTAATGTGGTAGAGACACTACCTTTAATCGTTTGAACTATTTGGAGTCAGGGGATAGACGTTCACAGTAAAGGGTACGATCTGAAATTTCACCGTGATCCGAACATCGGCCAACGATAGCGCGGTAAAACTGAAGTTCCACCGCCGAATGTCACTTTTCGAACTGCGAAAGATGTGTTGTTAGTTAACGGAGGCTTGGTGACATTCCGTTTATCTATATGAGGACCTGGTGCACTGATTATTTATTTGGCAGTAAAATGCTTCCTCGTTGAACGTAAGCACTGTAGGTGTTTTTTGGTCTTCATTCTCTAACGGTCCTAACTCTATGTTGCCTTTGGAGGTATGTGACACTTGCATTCCCGGTGTGATAGTACTGTTCACAACAATAACCTTAAAAATACGACAGTTCTCTCTCATACAACGACACCGGCTTCACTCACATAACCTTAGTTTTTCACTCTATTCTAGTCGAATCCAAATTTGGATAGCTAACTGCAGACTGCCTTTCTCTCCATCTCTTTGTTTTAAGATATTTTTCACTGGCACCAAACGATCATTTTACTTCACCCATTTATTTTGCTTCCAGCTCTTCTCAACTGGTTATTGGTTTCAACGGAGGAAAGGATTGTACGGTGTTGCTCCATCTCATCTATAGCGTGTATCTTCAACGACAGAACCGTAGTACAGGACAGGATTCAGATGCATCGTTGCTGGATTTTCCAAAATTACTGTACATACGATCGCGATCCGTGTTCCCCGAACTGGAGAATTTCGTTCAACGAACAGTGCACTTTTATCACCTTCCTTCCTCCTCTATCCTTCGACCAACCGATCAGAGCATGCAGACGGATGATAGAGAAAACCAGATAAAGCACGGTAGTTTAATCATTTACGAGGGGGACATCAAGTCGTCATTGGAACGGCTACTGCGCGACTTTCCCAATGTGCGTGGAGTATTTATGGGAACGAGGCTGTCGGATCCAAGATCGGGTATGTTTGTTATTTTGGCCTAAAAGTACTTAGTCGACTCCAACCATGCAGACGGTTAGGGAGGATAACTGGATAGGTGTTCGGATTAACATCACAGACTCTGGATTAAATGCAAACAACCGAATTCAGAGATTGGCGAAGAGCTTTTGTCTAAATGGGTCCTACTTTCGTCGTCATCTTAAATTGTTATCCACGTAATAAAAGATACTTCGGTAGCGCTGAATAGTTTGTGCCCTGTCAAAATGGCTAATGTACTCATCGGAATTTCATTATCTTCTTTATATACGGTCCAGCTCATCTCCGTCCGATGGTCATGACTGATCCGGGCTGGCCGCAACTAATGAGGATTAATCCGATCTTGGACTGGACATACGAAGAGGTGTGGCGGTTCATAAGACGTCTCTCATTGCCATACTGTAGTCTCTATGATGTTGGGTAAGTTACGTTCTGATGGCTGTTTTGCATAGGCAGGGTTGAAAACCGCTTGGTGATGCACACTTCCATGAGTAGAGGGGCAGTACTTCTTGTCAGTTTTCAGTATTGATTGGCGCTCACTGTGCCGATCGATTTCACAGGAGAGAGGGCGCAAACCTTCCCTGAAAACGTCTTTACTTCTGGCTGATCGCAACAAATTGCTCTAGCCCATTGTTTAGACTGCCCTTAATCAGTTTTGTGGAAATCATTTCAATATCTGACAAGATTGGTCAAAGCGAATTTATATTTTTAAGTAGCGTAAGCTAACCAGACCACAAAACAGTTGGTGTATCATAAGAGAACGAACCTTAGGCAAGCAGCCATTATGGCATGTTTGCTCAACGGATCGAACGTTTGGATATTCAACCATAAATACTTCGTTGCCCTTCCGATTCGAACCCTAGTACTCGCTGTGCTCACAAACCTTAGTTTGGTCGAAGTGCTGTCCACTGGTGCATTGTTTCTGCATGAACAACGAACAAGTGAACAGTTTTCTGGCCCCCTGTGGGAAGTGGAAAGCGCTATTAGCTCGAATCCAGACCATACACACGGGAAGACTATTGTCATTGGCCAAAGTTTACGTGAAGTTCACAAATTTTAACAAACTGCTGATCAGCCACCCATCTGCAGATGAGTGGTAGGATTCTCCACGTATCCCTCGACGGTTTGTGGTACAGATCTCGAGGCTACTGAAATGCCAATTGTTGATGCTTCCTGTTAAGAAGAAAAGTTGTTCAGTATTCTGCAAACTTTTAGTACTAATTGATTGCATATGACACTCTTCTGGTTGCGAAAAAATCGAGGAATGTGATCGACAGAGCGACAATAGTGCTGGAGATTGTATGAACCTCCGACTTTCAGATGTGGGCTTTCTTTGTATGAGAGCCTTCTGTCTCCTTTTTGGAGTATCTCCTCTTGCGAGAGCAATGTAGGTAATCCAGCAAGGATTGTCGGGCCGAAAACGACAACTAGATTATTATTCTAACATGAATATGTAGTGCCTTTCATATTTACTTTCTTCAGTCCTTCCATAGAGTTTCTGTCGTTGATTCAGTGCAAATTTTCTCGAATGGATGGAGCAATGGGTGTGTCTTTTCCTTTTAGCTTCAGAATGACTTCAACCGGGTTTTAAACAGTTTAGAAGCTATAGGTTCGTTGAATTTCACCCCATAATTCACCTTTTAGGATTGCACTCTAACCCCCTGAATACCCAAATGTGCTACACCAGGTTGCCTCATGTTTCAGTAGCTACGATATTCGAGATATCCCGGTACATGTGTAGGCGTAATGCACTACTCACTCTTCGCGGGGGAATATCATGAACTGGCTAGCATGGCAAACGATGGGCCCTTCGGAAGCATAAATTTTTGCATGAAGCTGTCCCATAATGCATGGATTCTCTGGGCCATGTGTTCCATTTGAAACGGTATCTCTTTAGACCTAATACACCTGATTTTGTATCGTTGTCTTACTCGTCTCCTCACTTCAGGATATGCTAAGACTAGGTTTTTCCGAAGATGTTCAGTTCTGAATATGACGTCTTTTTGGATCGACTATCTCTTGGTTAATCTGAGCAGGCCTCATAGCTGTACGTTTCTTGATCACTTTTTCGCAAAGACATTTGACCAAGAACCATGTGCGAATTCCGGCCCTTCGTTTTTAGTCTTATATTAAAATAACGCAATCCATTTCACAGTTTTACTTTATTTACCACGTCATTTGGGGTTTCACTTATTCACCTCAAAACAGGTACACCTCTCTTGGAAGCATGGAAGACACACACCCGAATCCTCGTTTGAGATATGTAAGTGAGTCCGGCCGCTCAGGATATCATCCAGCCTACACATTGTCCGACCCCGAGTCGGAACGTTCTGGCAGACGGCGCCCGAGTTCCACGAGCTCAACTCCTGTTGAAACTTCTTGACACAGAACTCTTATGTACCGTGACTGCATGCTAATTCTTTCTCCGTGCCTGTGATGTCGGAGTTTTAAAAGAAATTATGATTTCTCCTTTGATTCTAGTTCGCAAATGACTAGGCATCAAATAAATCCAACTTCTCTCTTGTACTGTTCAAGTACTCATCTTGACTTTCTGCTTTCAAATGAGATTCCTCTTTAAAGGGATCCCCTTTGACGAGAATTCCGCATACGAGATTTGATCTTCGTCGACCCAGATCCTTAATCGAAGGACACTCCATAGCCCACAACCCTTGGGGTGAGATGACTCAGTGGTTAGAGCGCGAATTTACTGACCGGAAGGTCCATGTTTCGAATCCGACCTCTGCCTCTCGACTTCTCCTGCCTAGATTCGATTAACCTGGTAGTATCCCAGTATTCATGCTTTCTTCTAGTGGCATGGCAGTTAGACACCTAAAGGATGTTACAGCCGAACGATTACCACAACCATCGACGAAAAATCAACCAATCGGAACAATGTATACAACTGCTTGTTGTGTTCAACAATGCTATCTAAACATAGTCATCGTCGTCTGATTAAATAATAGCAGTCCTATTATTCAAGTTATTGGCTTAACTGGACGATAATCTCAGGTTTCATCTCTGTCGATCCTTAGTTTCGCGGGTCATGCTAACCCAGTACGGTGATTTCCACTGAGAGTTGAATTGTAACAGTGTTAATGTTTCCTGTCCTTAGAAAAATCCACACAGCCAAACTTATTTTATTGAGGAAATTGTGTGCCGTGTAGTTTGCACTGTGGGATGCTTAAAGTCAAAACGCAATGGACAATTGATTGTAAAAGTCCTTGAAAAAGACTGCCCATTATAATCGAAACGTCGAACCATCCCACTCCACCGCGCTGTGTTTTGACTTGAAACTTTCTTAATTACGTTGGGTGTTGTTGACCGATCTACCTGCAGTACTGCCTAAGAGGACCGAACCCGCTGTAGAGATGAATTCGTGCATGAGAGAACGATCTTGGTCAGTACCACCAGCATGCTACCTAAAGAGCAACCACTGAATACGTAATTGCAATATTCTTTCCAGTTGATCTGTTTTGAGAGTATGACCATAAAAACTGGTTCTTGACGTCACGTTCCGGATTTTTCTTCCTACTGGTTTGTACTTCCTGATGTCACACACCTGTCAGCAGGCTGGATGATGGCAAAGCTGTAAGTGTGACAGGCTGCAGATGGTTAGTGTTGATGTAAATAGAATACCTTGGCTTATTGGTTATTGATCAGGTGGCTATTGATCTGTTCATCGAGCTTGGCAGTCGACTTGTATACGTTTCGTCACCATACGAGAAGACGTCAATACATGGCTGTTTGGGTACTTTCTCTTTGCCTGCGTGCGTTTCTCTGGCGATCGCAGATTATCTATTGTCTCCTAACGTGGTAGGCCAGTTTGAAAACGGCGTTTTCTTCACTTTATTGATCCGTTTGTGATCCTTGCTGCGTTGTGGTCTAGGCTTTTGAGTCAATTAGTTATCCTAATGCCCCCCACTTTCATTGGTCCCTTAATTTGCTCTGATTGGCCCCCTTCTCAATTTACGTTGCGTTGTGGAAATCGATTGGTTGTAACGTCTGTTGTCCCTGCGTCTACCGGTTAATCTGGTACTTTGGTTTATTGGTAGGGTGCCTCCGATCATATTGCTGTGTCCGCTTGAAATGAGCTTCCTGCTTCTTCCACGAATTCATCGTCATGTTCCCCGTGCGGCTCGAAGCCCTGTAGTTCTGGTGTTTTCTTGCTGCCAGTGGGGTTGATTTCGACATGTTTGTTGACAGCTTCTTCCGTGGACTACCACGGTTTCATCAACTCAGGTTCTTTCTCGCTTAATCCATTATGCGAAAACCTCCGCATCGAACTCGTATTCTTCCTCATCTTCTTGCAACCCAGAGGAGATAAAGTTTATTACGTCTTTTTGGCAGTCTTCAGTAGTGTCCGTGGCTTCCTCATTCACCACTCTTGATAAGTCACAATCTTGCCGGCTTTTTTTCGAAATAAGTCCATAGTTCGAGACTATGAGGCATACATTCTCTCGAAACTGCATGCAAAAAGCATAGGAAGTCGAGTATTAATGACCCCAAGTTGTCTTTTTTCTGGTTAACCAAATGCACCCCACCGACTGATCAAGAGTAGTAGTTTTCAGCATATTTCCCGTAACCTGCGTTTTTCATTATGTCGCAATGGGTCACCTAAAAACTATTCCAAGTCACTCGAAAATATTTCCTGTGACGAGTACACGGAAATCAAAATGAACTTTATTAGAGCCTAATAAAACATAATCCGGAAGAACGAAGCGTAATAACTTCGCTCATTTTAAAGATGTTGGTGAATTAACCGCTCGTTGGACGTTGAACTAGTTAACAGCATTATATTTCCTTACTAGCTCTTCAGGAACTGGAACCAAACATATATTCATCATATTTTTTATGTCAGCCACGTTGCCCAGCCTAAATCCAATTCTCTCAATTCGTCGTTCCAAACCTGTTGGTCAAAAAGAGAGAACAGTATACCGCCCGCATATAGTTCGTCCCTCATGCACTATAATCTATCCACTGGATGAACAGTGAGAACACATTTGAGAAGCACACTGATTACATTCGGTTCGTTTTGCAACACTAGAATTTCACCACTAGGCGAAAAGTATATCGATGAAGTGGGTGCAGTACCAACACGGACGTCGTAATGACACATCCCTTATGATCACCACGCACCTGACTGAGATATGTTGACGACATATTTACGATCATATCAACCACACGACTGCAAGCCTTTCTAAACTGCTTGAATGAACAATGCAGTGGTATACAATTCGCGTTTTAAAATGAGATTGAGCAGAGGACCGTTCGTTTCCTGGGCTGCCAGCTATCGGTTAACGCTAACCATGGATTCTCAGTGGGAATCCATAGAAAACCTACACATTCAAACAGGTATTTGCATCATGAGTCTTCGCATCCACACGCGCAGTTGTCGAATCGCCGACGAATCACATCAAGAAGCAATGCTCGGACGAATCCATACGAGCAGACGAACTGGCGTGATTCAGTAGGGTATACAGTAAAATAACTGCCCCATGAGGCCCATTGCCCAACAAATGGGAAGAACGTCACTCGGAATGGTGAGACAGGAAGACAAAAACCAAATGGTCACCGTGGGAATACCCTATAGAGTTGGTACTTCAGACGCCATTCGAAAAAACACTTCGTGATTATGATAGTAAAACATTGAGTGGATAACACGTTAGAAACACCTTGTGAGGGCTAGGGACCCAATCGATCTTAAACACCGTGCAAACTGTCTACCAAATTCTCTGTGCAGAATGTCTAGCAAAGTACGTAGGCCAGACAGCTAGGCAACTCCATGTACGGATCGCGGAGCACAAAAGACATGCGCGTTTTCTTCCTTGAAACCCAATGGAGTTGAAAAAAAACTAGAATGTGATTTAGCCACTGCATTCCACGCACTTGAGTCAAACCATCAAATCAGTTCTGATGGTACACGTATACTACAATCAGGATTCAAGTCACAGGCGGAACTGACGTGTGCTGAGGCCCAAGAGGTCAACTCACAGATGAACTACATCAACCGGAGTAATGGCGCCAGCATCCCGTCTATCTGTATTGGACTGCACACTAGAGCAGGCAAGCATGGATCACAGCCTGCACAACAACAAACGGAAGCACATGTTCATCAGAGCGCCCACGCACACTGACTCAATCTGACTGCCAACTGATCACAGGGATGCACCAATCAAAAGACACGG
This sequence comes from Opisthorchis viverrini, assembly GCF_000715545.1. NCBI lineage: Eukaryota > Metazoa > Platyhelminthes > Trematoda > Opisthorchiida > Opisthorchiidae > Opisthorchis > Opisthorchis viverrini. Next base: position 13,388 of record NW_008752017.1, on the reverse strand, counting down.
TAGTGGACCCAAATGTCGCTGCATTTGACCCGTACTCAATTGATTGTAGAAATCCTTGAGAAACGTCGGATTACAACAACTTATTCCACTACGTTGCGTTTTGACTTTATGATAGAAAAATTCCATAACATAGTGGAATACAAAGTCAAAAAACAATTCTGAGAGTCAGGTTTAAACGATTTAAACGATTTCCACCGATAGATTATCCTCGTATCTGGGATCTTCTCTTCACCCCCCCTCAAGGTTGAGGACGATTGATCTATAGAATAATTCGATTGGGCAACACGTGCTCTTGGCTATCCATTACCTATTGCTAGGCAACCTACCGTTTTGCATAATCCCATACTTTTTTGCCTGCCTGACTGATGGTACACAATACTTCTGGTTTGTTGTGTTTTGATTTATCAGGAGTGGCGGCGTTTCATAGCAACACAATGCTGACTATAAGGACGATGTCACGTCAGCACAACACTGCCCAACCGTATAATAATATCAACCGTTATAATATCATGGGTAGCTGATGCAGTGGTAAAAAAAAATAATCTTCAGCGTCGTTCAGCACTAAAACTTGCCGCGTACTGTGAAGAAAAAAACGGATGGGGAAAAGACCGTGTGTTAGGCTACCACAATCATTCCAAGTTGTTTATAACTCCAGACAGTCATCCGGGAAACCTGGTTAGAAGAACGTCACTGATATCGATTGGGAATCATATCTTGCAGCATCTCCAAGCAGGTACAGTGGGGGTCACACGTTCTCCATCCTGGAAGACGTGTCACACCGACAATACCTAAACTTTTCGTAATCTGTATCATATCCCGGTGCCAGGCCAAAAGTTGGCTATCTGCCTGCGCCACTTTACATTGGGCACAGAAAACAGCCCTATCTTCATTAAACGATTAGTTGGCATGCGCGATACACGACCAAATCACCTCAACTTTTGATGCTGGATAAATTCTCCGGTTGGAGTCCCTGTTACAAAACTGTTTCGTTGCGAATTCGTCGGTGTCAGCCTACACGTGCTAAGGTTGTTAACAATCTGAAGACATCTCGGCCTGGTTGCTCACAGCCATATGACAAAAGGACCCATACTCTAACTTGATTCACACATCCAGAGATATGCTGCTTTCCTGTCATGGGTGTCTCAAATTAGAAAACGCGACCCAAGCCTTTGGGCTTCGTGCATTGTCCTCATCTTTCACACTGCAATCGGAGCCTATACAACTTCCAAGATCCACAAAACGCTCCGAAACCCTGAGAGCTTCTATTTAGAGGATAACTGACGTGTTCAGGGACTGCATGTTCGGTACGAAGCGCATCCGACAATGCATCTGTCACTAACAGAACTCAGAAGTTTCTAAGACGGTCAACTGCGTATGAAACTGAAGAATTTGACTGCACTTTGTCCAGTGAAATGTTGGAGATAACCACTGAGTTCGATCGCTCGTACTTCTTTTCGGTATCATAATTGGCACGTCCCCGAATTCGTGTAAACCTCTTGGTTTGGAGGTTAAAGGGTTATACCGGAAGATGAAGCCGGAACTTTTGGATAGACCACCAGTCAACGCCGTGTATGATAGTGCATGTATCGATACTTTGCAAGGAATCCCATAACTCCTCGAAATCATCTAGCGTATCTTTTGGTGCTATCACCTTTTACACGAAGTAATATCAGAAGGTTTATAACACTAGCAATAAACGGTTATGCATAGTGACTGCCAGAGACACTTTAATACAGTTGCATAACCTACAAAAAGGGAAAAGACTTATCGAATTCTTTGGTTAACAAGTTGTAGTAGATGATGCCGAGGTTTGTAGGACGCAGTTGAATTGAATGCGGGTCTTGACGGAGCGTGTTGAAATCTGGCTTGTCTCTTGTCCTTTAATCCAAGGCAATATCGAGCCCAGACTTTTTCCGAACATTGAGTCGTGCGTAGGTTTGAATTGACACTGGTCAAGGCGTAGTGTGAAGTGACGAGCGTCGGCATCCTGTTTCGTTGTTCCGCATATATATAAGTTTACATTGTGAGTGAGGATGCGCTTGCATTGCTTGTCTTGAGATAAGATTCCAATAATCTCGGTTAATCGTGGGGCGAATGTTCATGACATAATCAAAGCAGAAGTGAAACAGTGTGCGTGTTAAACAAATCATGTGAGTGGTTGAAGGTAAACATTGATGAGGTAGTAATTGAACTGTGGAAGTGGTTGGACATAAACGTTGACGGGATGGTAACCAACACATCTATGACCGTGGGTGCCATAAGAATAGAACCACAACACTGCCTCCAGGGCTCCTTTTTGGCGAGCTAGAACTTCATACATTTCAAGCACCTTATCAACCTGCCAGAGTACTATTCAATTTAGGACGAGACATGCTACTGAGAGTCTGCCTGATGCCATTGCAAATTGGTTCCGATTAAAGGCATTGCGATGGCTAAATAAAAAAAAGATATTATGAGCCGTCTTCTCACCATCACAATACAGTCGACCTTGGACTTAGGGTGCTCAGACAGTCGGGTGGCCCATTCTCGCAAGTCAAACAATAAATAGCCGTAATCCGATTCTATAGCGTCTTTCCTTGTCTGCCCATTGGCTATTATCAGTCAAGTAGCACCGAGGGACCCTTTACCGTTAAACTTCATCTGGTGTTGCCGCGATTTGGCACACCAGTTGTTGGAACACTTGCCCAATCTGAGAGTTCGTGATGAGGGCAACTACACCTGGCGTCAGTCAGTGATCAGTCTGGACGGTGCGCTATTTTGACCAGAACGTAAACTGGAAACTCTGAGTGGTGGCTCAAAATAGGAACCTGTTTGCAATATGGACTTTGGTAACTCTTTTGGTGCTCAAAATCTCTAACCAATGCTTATGCTCTGTGTACAGCACAAATTTGTGGGCTTGTACCATCTTGCACAACCTCCTTACAATACAACCAACTTGAAAGTATTGTTTTTGCTACGGTTATTGCACGGGTAACATACATGACCGCATTTTTAATGTCCATTCGAAAATGGCTGCAGCAACACCCACTGTGGCGCATCGGAAGTGAAGATTATTGACAACACTGGGTCATAATGTGTCGAGAAGTCGGATAGCAATATTCGTTGGACGTCATCAAATGACTCGTGACATTGGGATGGTTAACACTACAGTGATCATTTTGCGAAAAGACTATTCAGTGGCTGCATTCTTTAAACACATTCAGGATATTTAAATAAATTCAAACCAGACTTATGCTTTCTGAATCGTTTGATACAGATTTGTTTGGATTTTTTCATGCACAGAATTTCGATCCTTGTTTTGATTCCTTTTCTCGGTTTTTTTCAGAAAGGCTCTGAAACCACAGATGAGAAGAACTCTAGATCCGTGAGGAGTATAAAGCTTTACACTGAATTGTGCGGAATTTTAATGGGAGCCTGTTTAGAAAAAATGTTGGACGGTTAGGCATATTTTGTGTAAACTATAAGTTCCTGCTTAAGTACATCAAAATGTACTCGCTAAACAAATTCTTTGTCCCCTTCTGTACAACAGATCGAACAATTCAAAAATATCGATATGTAATATCAGGTTACCAGATGTAGTTGTTGGCAGGAGTGACGTATAGTCTCATGAATACAAAGTAAGATACGCACACACGTTAGCATTACTCACTTATTGTTTCACCCTGACTGAAGTCTTACTTACTCGAGAAATTAACACTAAATTTGTTGTGGTTTACTGTCAAGTCCACGGGCCAGCTAGAGAACACACCACCTGTTACTTACTAGGTAGACTTATCACTTGGCGGTGGTACACCACACTTACCAACGTAATTGTGAAACACAGTATGTGAGAAACCATCTTCCGTAATCTGGAACGGTAAATCCTCGACTATCTAGAATTGACGTCTATATTGTTCACAGTGACATTTCTGTGCGAGACACCCAAGTCCAAATTACTGACCAAGTTCCTTAGAGATGAAGGGCAGAGAGATTTTTGGTGTTTTTAATGATTCCTGAGAATATTACCTACTCCAGCATTCCTATTTCTTTTGGTCCGCTTTGTAATGTGTACTACCACATGTATACATCTGCATATTGTTTCCTCACACTGCCAGAACTCTGTATAATGTATGGATAGCTTTATTGCAAGAACCCAACAGGCTTTTCCAGGGTGCTAGTGTGAGAATATTTCGCCGGAGAAATTCGAGAGGAAACAGTGACTCAGTGTCTGATTATGGTATTTGAGATAAAAACGCCAGTGAATACTTACTAGCTGTAGACTGTTTGTAACCCTTTGCTCAGGCATAGTTAGACAATCCTCGATTGAGCTCATCGGAGGCCCAATTGACTCGTCCGAGGGCTACACAACCTAACCCACGGCAAAGGACTAGTCCCCGTATCCTATAAGATCCACAAAGTTTTTGGTATGATTGACCATTGGGGTCCGCAAAAGCTGCCAGGCGCGAACTTCGCGAAGGAAGTTCTTCCAGCCAACAGTGGTCGCGTGGCTAATAGATGATTCCTCTGAACAGAATCTGATTTTTGCAAATTTTTGGACCAGCAATAAATGAATAGAATTACTGTCCTAACCTCCATCCTAGACCGCTCCAGCCAGGTCCTTTTCGAAGACCGATTTCTTGCCGACACTGTCGAGTGTTACATCTCCACCAGTCAGAAACAGTTGAAAGTGTCATCTAGTGACCATTGTTGCATAAACGTTGCTGATGAATCAGTCCGTGGCCTTTCAAAAGACGTATTGCCGTCTCGTTGTCACTAACGAGAGCTGCAAGCGTCAGAAAGTTCATTTAAGGTTTTACGTCCGAACGGCGAAAACTTTTGCCCAAAATGAGACTAGATGCGGATAAGAAACTGTTTTTATCAAAAATACGTCAAGGCTGTGTGCGTACATTAAATTGGAGCTGGCAAAATGTGGCGGGGCTTAACTTTTCGCACGTGAACTTTTTGCTTATCTGGAAAAGATCCAAGAAGTTTTCCCCATCTGTGTCAGCTGCATCTGGAGCCTTCTGAACTCGGAAGTCCATTGTGCCCCATTTCTGTTTATCAGGATCAGATGCACACACACACGCCAACACTACCGTGCGGCTGCATTTTCTGGCGCTCCGCCTTTGGAACAGTTTTCTTGGATCTATTCTATCCTACACCGTTGATCTGCATATCAATCGCTTGCTCTCCGCAAGCTAAATTGATCTGTATAACTTCTGAAATCCTGTCAGTCGAAGTTGAGGAGCTACGGATATTGGGATCTGGCTCACGTCACGGATTCCACATACACGCGCACAACTACCCGCAATCTTCGAAGATACTCCACGTTGCCTACACGAAACGGTAGCCCGCGACGAGTTCTATCCTTTGAAACCAGTTCTGCAAAGATCGGTGAAGATTTACGGGCGCTATCGAGAAATCCGTCCGCGCAAGTTTCACCATTGAATCCCTCTTCATTGCGGATCGATAAATCACTGGCCTTCCGAGTTGACTGCGTTCACAACTGCTAACACACACGCTAGTGCAAGGGTAGACGCATACCCGCACATACATGCCACACGCTCGCAATTTCGCTAGCTAACCTGCCCTACACACAAGTCCAAACATGTCCAAATGCGTCACCCGTTCTATAGCATCAACATTAACGAAAGCGTCGACAGCGCGAACGATAACAAAAAAAATTCAATGCGACCCATGTGTGACCTGTTCTGACCCGGTGAGTCTCAATACGCCCTCAGTTCAATGTTGTTTTTGTAAACTGCATGTGCACGCCCGTTGTGATAGAACATTAACTGATGCAACGGTGCAGATGGTTAATGATGCCAGTCACCCTTCAGTATGTTATCTATGTGTCACTTGTCGAGATAACATCTTGAATAACGGCAGCCAAAATGCGAACACAAATGACATCAGCAAAAGGAATGACCTATTGGAGATTAGACTGGGCTCATTAGAGAACCAACTAAAACATATCAAAGAGCTGTTACAACCACGTGAGTCTGGGCCGGTGGGGGGAGTGGAGCATGTTGGATTAACAAAGAACTCCATACCTCTGTTACAAACTGATGTAGTAACGTCAAAAAAGGCCATTGAATCCAAAACTATGTCGCTCAGTAATAACCGGAAAGCATCATCGGGACTTAGTGTTATTTGCACTAATGTCACAGAACCTTGCGATACGTTATTACAAGCGAGGCACAAGCGCGAACTGGAGGAGTGGTTCAAACTTTGCGCTAAAATGAAGTTAAAACCTATCGAACCAGTTTCCCTAACACGATTAAGTCGACCACCGAATTCGCCACATAACGGTAAGCCAAGACTTCTCAGAGTTACCGTTAATACCGAGAAAGACCTGGAGAGCATTCTATTATCAGCATTCCAACTTAGGGGGGAAGCTGACAATGGCGAAAGGATTTTCGCTGATATACCGTGGTCGGAAAGATCGCGCAAAAATACACCTCATCCTACAAACTCAACCAACAAACATACAAATGACCGCAGTTTGATCATCTTGGGTGTTCCGGAACCCAACAAAACGTCAGATAAAATAGCGCAAAACACACACGACTACATGCAGTGGCAATTTCTATGCAGTACACTTGAAATTGAAAACGTGGCCGTGGTTGATACTTATCGGATTCCGAAATCACCAAAATATTTGGGTACCGGCCCGAGGCCCCTGAAACTCACACTACTTCGTGGTGATATGCTAAACTTAATCCAAACACAATGGCAACGTCACAGGAACTTACTCCCTAGGGAGTTAAGGATAAGCACATCCATGCGGAACAATATACCCACAGAAGAGACCAAGGTTAATGAAGATGAAGCCGTAGGTGAAACTTCAAAAAACGACCAGCTGCCGACTCTGCCAGGGTCGGCACAATTATAACCGCCCAACCTGCACATTATCTTGCGTACTGCCCAACACTGCTGTCAATAAACACCATTAAATGTTTATACACGAACGCGCAATGCTTGACTAACAAGATTCCAGAATTATCTGAATTGTGTGAAAAGCATTTGCCAAACTTGATTGCTATCAGCGAGACTTGGTTCCAGCCACACTTATCGGATAGTGAACTTGCCATCCCTGGAATGACGCTTCTTCGTCGGGATCGCATTTCTCGGGGAGGTGGTGTAGCTATTTACCATAGCAGGCAACTATTGTGCAAAGAGCTAACTGATGAAGATTTGATACTATCGGATACCTTGTGGTGCTCGTTAAAGACGGTAGCAGGAAACGACTGTGTTGTTGGTGTGATCTATCGACCACCTTCAGCGGAGGAACTGCACAATTACACCATAATGGAGAAGCTGCGCCTCGTGGCTTCCCGGTATAAAAGTAAGATACTAATTATGGGTGATTTCAATCTCCCAAACTTGCTACGGACTCAACAACATCCGATAAATTCCCTCGATTGTGCCTTCCAGGAGACGTTACATGATCTTGACTTTCACAATCATATATCATGCAACACGCGGTATAGAGGATCAGATATACCTTCCATTCTGGACCTCATCATAACAAGCGAAGAGAACGTTGTGGAAAACATCGCATATGAAAGTCCATTAGGATCGAGTGATCACGTCGTTCTCATTTTTGATTATGTTTGTTCGGCGGTGAGACCTAATGATGAGCTTAAAATGATCAGGAAAGTGAACACGAAAGCACTGTCGAATACCCTGAGTCATTGTACGGACTGGTATTCAGAAGGTCCAGACGTCCACCAGCAATGGTCTAGCTTCATGGGGAACTTGGTCAATAAAATACGTTTGCATTCCCACTTCGTTCCAAAGAATACTCAGATGGGATTCGATTTTAAGTTACGAAGCAGAACCCGAAAATGGATTCTGGAGCGAAATGCAGCCTGGGCTGAATACCGACGTCACCGAACAACAACAACATGGGAAAAATATCGGTTACTAAGAAATAAAGTCAACACGCTGGTCGCGAGCGACAAAAAGGATTACCAGCTAATGCTTTTAGAGAAAATGGAAAAAAATCCGAAGCTTCTCTATTGGATCATTAATAATAAGGCGTCTGTGAAACCGGGTATTTCACCTCTGCATACCCCTAATGGACTGACGGCCACTGCGTCAGCTGCAGCTGAAGAACTGGCGGAGTTCTATTCCACTGTTTACTGTCAGAAGGAATATATAAGCCGGATGTCGTTTATGTCTCCCTCACCGCCCACCTCCCTACATGAAGTAATTGTGACTCCAGAATGTGTACTCCGAACGTTACTTGAACTAAATCACAGAAAATCTCCCGGTGCCGATCAGATAACACCATTTATCCTCAAGCAGTGTGCTCATTCCCTATGCACACCTCTCGCTGAGTTATTCAATTCGTCCCTAAATAACGGTGTGGTTCCCAACGACTGGAAGAAGGGCGTTATCACTCCCATATACAAAGGAGGTAATCGTTCGGTCGTGTCAAACTACCGGCCGGTGACTCTGTTGCCGGTGATCTCCAAAGTGCTTGAGCGACTGGTGGCAAACAAAATCATTAAACACTTAGAGGAAAACGGATTGCTTTCGGCTGCCCAGCATGGTTTCAGAAAAAACAGATCCTGTCTGTCCAATCTCCTCATTACCTTAGACGACTGGACGCAAGCTGTGGACAATGGAAATCCCGTTCACGCATGCTATCTAGACATCTCCAAGGCATTTGATCGCGTGAACCATAACATATTGTTGCAAAAACTCGAGCATTATGGTATTACGGGAAAGCTGCTGGCTTGGCTTGAAATCTATTTGGCTGACCGAGACGCGCGTGTATGTGTTGACGGCGCTCTGTCCAAGCCAATTGCAGCTACAAGTGGAGTACCCCAAGGCTCCGTTCTTGGGCCTACTTTATTTTTATTATACGTAAACGATATACCTGAGCTCGTGAGCAGTAAAATCACTTTATTCGCAGACGATATCAAGATATGGTCAAGCATACGCACCATTGAAGACAGTCACCGATTACAAAAAGATCTCGATACACTTTATGATTGGTCACTGAAAAACAGACTACCGTTTAACCTCCAAAAATGTAAAATGCTCCGTGTAGGGAAGCCCTTTGCATATAACTATACGTTGGGTCCACAACCACTTTCTTGGACTAGTGAAGAAAAAGATCTTGGCGTGTGGGTCAGCAGCTGTTTAAAAAACTCCTTGCAATGCACAGCCGTCTACAAGAGGACCTCACAAGTCCTGTCGCTCCTAAAACGGATTTTTGGTCGTTTCACTCGACTGGCACTGCCCCGAGTAAGCAATACCTACATCCGACCAACCATGGAATACGCTATACAAGCTTGGTCACCATGGCTTCAAAAAGACATAATTCTTCTACAGCGAATATATCATCGAGCCACGAAGCTGGTAATTGGATTGCAAAATAAACCATACGAAGACAGGATTGCCAGTCTCAACCTATTTGACTTCTACTATCGGCGCATCAGGGGAGACCTAATTCTAACATATAATATACTGAAGACACCTAATCATCCGCTGGAAGACCTTTTTGTCCGACGTCGAACACGAACGGGCAGGAGGCATGACTTTTCGCTCGCGGTACCTCACTCGAGGGTGAACTGTCGACGGAACTTTTTTGCGGTCCGCGTATGTTTCATTTGGAACTCCCTACCTCCCAATGTTGTACATTCGCCGAGTTTAACCATTTTCAAGAACAATTTAGATGCACATCTTATGTCCAAACCGAATCTGGAACTAGTTAACTCCATGTGATACTCAGTAAACGTTACGCATATTTTTGCGTCCCTTTGTGTATATACGTTCACCCTATGGTCCTTGCAAAGTTAATTGCTTTTTAGACCATTAAACCTTGAATTGAATTAACCTTGAATTAAGAACAATACGTTTGACTGACTGATCTGATCTGATATCTGCTATAACCTGTAGAAATGGAAAAGCGCAGGTTTAACGATCATGCTCACATTCTATGTGTTCTACTAACTGGGTTAACTCAAACCTTGAATTGAATTAACCTTGAATTAAGAACAATACGTTTGACTGACTCACCGGATCTGATATCTGCTATAACCTGTAGAAATGGAAAAGCGCAGGTTTAACGATCATGCTCACATTCTATGTGTTCTACTAACACACCTGGGTTAACTCAACTAGGGTATTTACGATCCTTAACTGTTGTGCTGAGCAGAATCCGGAGAAGTGCATTAAAACTAAATAAATCTAAGAGTTGGCTCTTTCTTGGCACTGCTTTCTGCCTTGGTTATCATCTGGACGGAAAGGTTTTTCACATGTTAGATGACAATCAGAATGCTTTAGTCGATCTAATAGAACTCAAAAATCGATCGGGGTTCATACAAACCTTGAGAATGCTTTAACCTAGTCACAGATTTCTGCCTTTAAATTAAGGACTGCTTCCCACTCAAACAAAAGTTGTATCTGTTTTGCTATTCCATTTGGCGAACATCCATCGAATCTATTGATGCGTCAGCTGCGGAGCCGATATTTGGTCGATCACTTTGTACCTTTTTTCCCTGATCCCAGAAGAAAAACGAAAAGACACGCAACGCCCAAAGGAGAAATTCACGTTCGGAGTCGACAGTGATGAAATGTGACGCTGTGCACACCAAACTACCTCAGGAAACACTTTGTCAACCCGCCACGAGGATGTCGCCTTCAGGTAACTAAGCCGAGTTTCAGCTTGCAATTGGTGAGACTGCGTTGAAATTTGAATCAACTGAGCCGAAATCAGCTGAAAGCGAGTCTTAAAAAGCAAAGGGTCAAACAATCAAGACGGACACCAAAACCAACCCTCAGGCGCCGAGCCCGGGAATCCCTTTTATGTTCTGAATCGATGTCAACCGTAAGTATGAGGCGAGTTTTGGAAGAAAGGACTGTGATGTCCTGTCTCACAAAAACAAGCGCGAACACGCACGCCCACCAAGTCGAAGACATACAAGCGGATCACATCTCCGACCAACAGTTTTGGTCGTACTGTGTAATTATCTTGTCCCTTTGATTGTAGCCGTCAATTTTCGTCAAGCAGACACTTGACTGATGGTATTATGGATTACACAATATCGTTCTTCGTGTTAAGGCTATGAAGCAGTAACAGCAAATATGAACCATCACCTGTTACACAGACTTTTCAGTGGTAACTCACTACAAAACTGATTTAGAGGTCTTTGCGTCCTTGGCGTTTACCGGAAATTCCTCGTTTCAACGCTCCTGCTCCCGCAACCCAGTGTCCAAAGGTCATCAAGCCGTTCAAGGTGCTAACTGAATGTGATCGATTGCGCAAATGTGTCGCTGGAGTACGTAAGACAAACACTTACCGTCGCACCTGGCTAACACAGCTCCGTCGAAGCACAGGCGTCGAAATTCGATATTCATCATCCTTTCATGTGGTGATTGTTATTAGGCACCATGAACGAAGGGATAGGCTTTTAGAAAGATACAGGGAATCTAACGATAGCAGGTTTGTCACTGAGGTTCTCTGGTTTTAACAGGTAACTGAGTTTGTGCGGCAAAACCACGTTCGGAGTCTAGGCTAATCCAAGACATTTATCGGGCATTGATCGCAGAGTGGAAACCTTCAAGTTCCTGATTACACCAACACCTATTTGACGAAGTATACCTAGGAAAAATTCCCGTCATTTATGAATATACATCATGCGCAAATGTAAAGTTGCCCTTCGGGTGTCGCGAAAAAAAATTTGTGGTAAGGTGACCGTGAAACCATGGCCTACGGTTGTTAAGCCATAATTTGCTTTTGCAACCTCGACTTGCTGCATACATTTAATAGGCATGTCGCGTATCTCTCGTTCTGTAGAACTGTGGAGACGGTAGACATTGGCATCTACACCAGGCTGTCTAGTGGTGCCTTCGCCCAAGCTTCTATGGGCGTCTGCGCTGTAAAAACCTCTTAGGCTTGTTAAGACCGAAGTAGTTCCGCAAAGTTTCGACACTTTTAAGTTGTAAACTTTTACACACACACAGACACACACTGGACAATAGTAACGATAGGCGATCGATCGCCTTTTACCATGTTGCATTTTTGACCCATGTTCTCGGCATGATGGTGCTACAAAAGATGGTCACATGCTAGTTGATTACGTACATGGTGAAACCATTGGATCATTGGATTTCTCTACTCATACTGCCTTCAGAGTGTGCCAATACAAATGCCATCCGGTAACTCCACGAAAACGGATCGATAATTTGTCAGAATTTGGCCGGAAATCTCTTGTCTTGACCGCTTTCCACCAATTTTACGTATTCGGCTACAAAGTTGGTCAGTGTACTGACCCAACACATTCTACATGATATCTTTTAGAGGAGAAATTAAATATTTACCGTCGAAATCGATGACAGCCGGTGCAACCGGTAGTACCGTTTTGGAGCAATCTTGAACTGATGAAAATCAATGGATATTAAAGAAATAGTGTAGGCATGCTGCGAACAGTTTCAAAGAAATAGCTGCAGAGCGAATCCACTTGTTTCTGCGCAGTGATAATGAACCGCATTGGTATCTCACTCCTAATTTACCGACTGACAGAAAGCCTCACACAAAGTTACCATGTTAGATAGTTCGAACATCTAGATCATGGACCTCGAGACTCAGCAGAGTATGTCCAGTTTGTTATGCGATTTTTCATGGCGCTAGCTCAACTATTTTGCTTGAAATCTATTGGTTAATTGTGTGTTGTAGCCAGAAGCTTGAAAGTTACGGTGTATGGATCTGGGTTGCCAAGAATTAAGGACATTTCATTGATGACCCAGGCAACGATATGAGCTAAACCCGACTGAGCTGCATTCTCAGGCTAGTTCCACTGCTGAAATCAGCCGGAAGTTCTTGGGTTTCCTGTAACTTAGCCTCCCCAAAGTCCTTCGTTTCCATCAGACTACTTAACTATGCGTAACCCTGTGTTGCTTATGATGCTGTCACTCAATCATTTCAGCAGCAGTTCAAACACTTGCAACCGTTTGTAACAATATGAACTTTACATCTTAGAATGCAAATGCCTGCATTTTGTTTCGAAACACATCTGTTGGATATATAGCTGTTTTGTACTCTTGAGTCGTGAACTTCAAATAGAGAATAACACAATAAGCTGGATCCTAAAACCCGTTTGAGTTAGATTATGAGTGCATAGAGCCATATTCTTAGGTCAATAAATCAAAGTTAGTGGCCATCTGAAATGCAAAGACGCATATGGTTAAATTATATGCTTGGCGTGCCTTTCAGCTCTTGTTGAGCTTATTCGACTCCTCCAGGTGTCCGGGTTCCTCATGATGTTCATTTGTGTGACAGTTGTATTATCTTGCCCCGAAACATTCTCCTGAAACGGACCGAAAATTCAAAATTTGATCATCGCATTTTCTTCTCATGTCGCAATTTCTGGCTAAGGTTCTGTGAATAAAAC
>NW_008752016.1:489149-515827 GCF_000715545.1 Opisthorchis viverrini | reverse complement strand
CAATCTCCCGCGGCTTAAAAGCCGAACATCAGTGCGTATGGTCTGCACAGAAATTAGAAATTAAATTTTGACTACTGTATCCTTTTCATCCTTTACGGCGTATAAAAAGGTAATAGGTAGATGAGGGACAACTATGTATTATTTTTAGATTCATCTGGTAGCCAAAGCCCCAACACTGTTTTGCGCTACGAATGGACGTACTACAAATGTAGCAAGCGGTCCTTAAGGCAAACAGAAACAGGAGGATTTCGCAGAATCTAAAAAGCTGAGCGGGTTTTCCAATCAGAGAACAGTACGCGTAGCACCGGCCACCCAGCGCGGTTTTGTCTCAGGAGGGAGACTAACCATGTCGCAGTCACCTAAGATATTATTGGGTTTATTTCCCATCTTGTAGGAAACACGCCGAATGAGTCACGATCAGATCGTTACAAACTGAACGCGGCATGCCACAGCACAACAAAGTGGAGGATACAACCAAAGAGGCATGCGTATTAAGTGAAAAGTCACCGTTATTGTTGGAACCGAAAGGATTGGAGCAAGGAGCACGAGGTACAACCAGTTCATAGATGAAGCCAGCTGACAAGAAATAAAAATGAAAACCACTGCTGGCCATCAGTGACCTTCGGCGATTGAGTAAATGACCGGGCTCAAAAAAGGTAAGTTGCAAGATATGCATGCTACCAATCGTGGAGTTCTATCCTACTTTCTCTTTCCTTTACACCCAAAGTTGTAGGTTGGCAATCAAGGACATCCAACGTTCACCCACTCGAAAGTTATTTTCCACAGACCAGCCCTCTTTCCTACGGATCTCGCTATATAACCGCAGGCCTTGAGCGACTATGGCTCAGACGGTTGAAGCTGAGCGTAACTCTCTTACACCGTCTGTTGGGCCAAAAGGCCTTTATAACAGAGGCTATGCCAAGCGCAAGTTCACATACGCGATATAAATTCCGTAAGTTTAGCTACCTTTTAGTGTGTCCTCAAGCGCGTATAAACCCATACAGCTACTTCTTCCTGGTTTACTACACTGCATCTGGAACAGATTTTCCGATCGGTTTCGAAATGTCACACAGCAACATACGTTTTCACAGCCTCTAAAAACTTCCTTACGTGTGGTCCGGCAGACTCAACTACCCCCGAGCTTCTTTATGAACGAGGTTAGACCACCTCTGAGTAGTACGTAGATATAGCTAGTGGGCGAAAAAGTAGTGAAAATAGTAATTAAAAATATGAGCCACCCCCTTACCATACTTTACTATCTTTGACTTGCTTAAAGCAACCTGTACCATGTTCCTCCCAGCTAGGTCCATGCCCTGGACTACCCTTTCCGCTCTTTTCAATCAGTGGTGCTTCGTCTTGCCTAACCCTAACCAACATACAACCAGCAAAAGTCAGAATTCCTCCTACCTGAGAACGTATCATTCCCCTAGCAACCCATCCAGCATACGCACACAACATTGCGGCTCGCCAATGTTTGGCTTGATAGCCCACGCACCATGATTGCGTAGCCATGGTTGACACGCTCTGGCCGTCTCCGTTTTGTCACCATCGTTCCAGTCGTAGCTCCTCCACGTTCGTCCCCGTGACCTTCCTTTTTCAGTGGCTGTTTATCGTTTGATTGTTCGAAATGACTGATCTGTTTTACTGGTCTGGCTTTCCACCAACCGGATGAAATATATGATAGCTGGAACATTTTATCAATACACAAACCGCATTTATGACTGATTGGATGGTTTTCCACTTTGCAGATCTGGTAGCAAGCACGAAGGATGAAAACTTCTTCTGGTTGGCGGGTACGCCCTAAAGAGAGGGTCGCCTTGTTGCCTTGCACCATGGTGCGCTCTTATACCCGTCACCCATCTAGTGGCACGGGTGTATCGTCCATCGCCGGTGGTTCTGTGCATGACATTTAATTCAGGAATTAAATAGAAGAGCACCGTTGGTTTCTGTCTCATGCTTCCGGGCCAAACCCGTCCCGGTCGTGTCATTTAACCGGCAAAGCTATTAGCTACAGAAGATGAAAAAAGAGAGAAAACCTGGCATCTCGTCTGTTGAAGAAAAGAAATTGGTAGAAAAACAGCTAGAATAGCCTGAAGACTCTAAGATGCTTGTGGCTTACGTCGACGTGCGGAGGTCTTGTCATAATTGGGGTTGTACCACATAAAAACCCACTTTTTCAGCCAAACAAAACACACGCACTTACCTACTGCTCTCAGGAGTGAACATATACAATGGGAAATACAGGTATACAGAGGTCCCTAACACTCCGCTATCAGCATATAAGGCTTGTGCCCAAATGCTTTTTATTCGCCATGCGCCACTTGTCAACTTGAAGCTGATAGCGGTACTTCAGGGACTGATTATCATTTCTCTTGCACTTTCTTTTTATCCTGGTACCGCACAACTCATGTAATAGATACCAGATCATCCCGGAAGTTTGCCCCCATCAGCCATGATACATTTGATTTTCCGAACCACACCATCACCCTGTCTGTTTCTATCGGTTTGCACTATATCACTTGTACTTTAATATTGTATGTTAGCAAACCCAACCCTTGGTCGCCAGCCTGCCAAGTACAAACCAGTTCCTAACTTATCTCATGTAATAGTTTGTTGCCATCACCCTAATCGCGGAACACGTCAAGTTTTTCTTTCTATGTATATGAATGCACATTACGCCATCTGATGCTTACTGAAAATCATCATGCTTTACTAACCTCATTCCAATCCCTTAACTTGCCAAGCTTTGAACTTCGGCAATATCAGATATGGACCGCCTGGTTAGCTGTCATCCACTCCACCCGACCTATGATCTACAACCACAGAATCATCTAGTGGTCCAAAAACATGCTATCTTACATCGGCTTCGTTCTACCTTGTTTCCCGCTGCTCAAAGAATAACACGCTCCAGCCCAATGACCTTGAACTTGACGTCCGTTACGTGGTTGCCCGAAAGTTGACGTATATCAGGCCAACGATGGCACGGCACTGACAAACCCAGTTTGATAGCACATCTACAACTATTCTCTTCCTTCTGTTGACCGTACCTTCTCGCCCACTCGTTTCAATAAGTGCAATAAGAGCAAGATCCCCACGTGACCCCAGCTTCCTCCATGATATGTTCGTTCCAATCTTCTGAACCTTTCGTTTGAATTTAACCATTTCTATGTGCCTTTACTTCCCGCAAAAATTCAATAACTTTTTATACATTTTGTGTCACAACTCGTGCGTTGCCATCACCTTACCCTTCCAAGGAGCTATTATACCCGTGTACACAACAGCGACTCCTTGAGCGACGACAAGCAGAATCCACGAATAATGTGTGGAACTTACGGTGATCACCATGCAGGCTGGTAGTCCGCCCGAGCCACATCTCGATCCAACGCTGGCGAGACGGGACCACGAACAACCTTTGACCAAATTAGCCTCCAGTGAGAAGGCTGATCGTGAATTAATGACGTTGGAGACGAAACACAGAATATAACCGGTTGTCGAAATGTAACAGGAGAATATTTCAAATCTCCCCCGCGTGGTAAAAACGCTGGTATTCATCGGTAACCAGGAACAACTGACCCATTTCAAACACTGTATTCTGATTCTCTAGAAGCATTCGACCTAGTTTACCGTCTTTTTAAATTAGGCCTCATGAGATTCGGGGAAAACTCTTACGTTATTAAGGCTTGCCTTTTAAGTCGTACTTTCTGGTTGAAAGCAAGGCACACCGGCTTCTCTGCTTCACCACCCCGCATTGAATGCCTGAAAGCACCTCCCCAGTATCACTCCCCGTTCTGGATGCACTCTCAAGTACACGTCTACTTTTTGTGGACGACCTAAAACCTTGTATTTTTGGCGCCATCGCGCTTTCAACAGGTGTCAACGCCACCAAGCAATGGTCAGCTTGGCAGCATCTCCTTTGAATGATGGAAATTTTTTTGAATTTTGTTTGGAGTGAGCCCATCAGGCGCTTATAACGTCAATGGTAGGGACGAAGCGGAGGATATTATGTAACAGGATACCGAAAATGACTCTGGCTGCCCTGAGGCGGCTCAAAATATACTCTATTTAAAAAATGGCTCGGATAAAAGTCTGCATATTACCCGCTTGGACTTACAGACACTTCGAGGCCCGGATCAGTCCGCCTTTCGAAAACTCCAGCCGGTTCTTCTGCACGGAGAGGCAAAACGACGCAGCTCTAATCATGTGTCCACCGAGCCGCCGCAAGGATGGTCAGCGGCCTTAAGTCTTTTGCTTATGAAAAACGTTTGGAGATCCTGAAACCATTGCATCAGAGGAAGACTGACGCTAACTTTCACCTTTTATCCAACATTTGACCACAATGCGTCCAGGACCCATTTCAAATCACTTTTGGATGCTTTGCGCGGATCCTCGTGATGACGAACCTACTATTCAGCTCAAGAAGTGGCGCTAGGCCTCATTTTTCTTCAGCTTTTCAGAGAATGTAAGAGGTTGAATGGTCCGAGCAGACCTGGCCTGGAAACCACGGTTCTATATACCTGTCTATAGACCTGAGTGGGCATCCTTCCAAATCCAGTGGATTCATTCGATGTATTGATTGGCGACTGCAAAATAGGGAAACCTTCCTAGGGGTTAAGGCATCAGGCTAACTCATACATCATCTATCATATTTTGAGGACCTGGCGCCTAGACTTAACTGAAATCACCGGTTGTTTTACCAGATATAGTAGCCAGCTAAACTAATTTGGATGCTGTTTCAGGTCGCTCCCTACGCCGGCTCACACAATTTCGAACGCTGCATTCGGAAAAGGATAACTTCAGCTTTGTCGAGTCTTTCAGGCCGACCGAAACCCGTTAAATGCCAAGGGTGGAACCGATCAGGAAATGTGGACGAACAGCTTGATTCATTCCACCATCCCAAGAATTTGTGGTGATCCCCTGTTCTCAGCACAACAGAGGGAGCCACAGCTGCTATATATTTTTCGCCTAGCTGTACGAGGTCAAGTGGAGTCCGAGTGTACATTTCATTGACTTTGAACACGCGTACACAACAACAGAACTTCAACGGCCGTCCTGGACCTCTTGTTTGAAGTAACCAATCTCAGGCGCGGGTGGCTCAACTTGCTGAGGCGTTTTGCTTGTGCGTGAGTATGTAAGCGCTTTTCAGATAATAAGACGTAGCGGTTTGTCACAGAAGACGATCACCTTTGTAATTGACATATAATTTATTTCCCCTGAAGCCATTTTCCCCAAAATAAGCCACGCGATAGTTTTTTTAGCATGGAGAAATTTATTATACTATCGGAGGATGATGTCGAAGAGATCCTCCAACGGACAGTGGATGAATTTGCAACGGTCGGTTGGTATCTACATCATAGAAGGCAATGCTGAGAGTGCAAGAGGTCAACGGGAATTACACGAGAAGTTGACGGGGTAGGGTAGAAACACTGGACTTTATGACCATGACCAATGCTGTCGGTTGTTGGATATTTGTCCCGGTAACCAGCCCCTGAGAAGGGCATTACACCAGTTTCCGAATTATTGCCACACTACTCCCTTCCCTTCTGATAGTGCTCAAACACCGGTGGTGCAAGTGTTCACAGCAGTTGCAGCGCCTTGAGTCCACATATTTCTTAGACCCAGGTTGGATTTCCACCATATCCTCTTTGCTATATCTAGGAAACAGAAGGTTCGAACAGTTTGGGCGCTTCCAAACAGCTATGTAAACTGAGGTCCACTTCGAATAAGACACGGAAGACAGCGATTCTCCCTGTAGGCAGTAGCTTGTCATGAATATCTCATGGCAGCACTGGAGGCATTCTTTGAATGAGTATTATATGTTCCACCATAACCCCGTACACTGATCACCCCACTCCAAATCCGTCGGCTCCAGCCGACTTTAGCTATAGTTTCGGGGCATCGGTTGTCAAAGATATGTTCTTTGATCGAAGTGGCCATGTCTCGCATGCGTATATCAATGCGGCCCGCACTGCAGTCTGATGTATACGTCTTTTTTATACAGTCCTCTGAGGCCCACATGTGTATACATAACTACCACAAGTGGTGCGAATTGATAAAAGCATCTCAAAATTTTGAGACTCGTCCGTTGACTTCAACTCTCACCATCGTCAGGGATAATAAAACTCCCGAGATAAATAATGCGTTCCAAAACTTCTGAGGTCACTCTTTGAATTCAAAGACTACGTCTCGCCGCACGACTTCACAATTTGTGGGCCCGAGGCACGTACCGAAGGACTGGATGACCGGTTAGCTTTTCAAGTATTGTTTGTGCTTCCGGTTCCTCAGAAATGAGGACAATGTCTTCTGCCTGTTCCAGAATCTCTGCGAAAGAGGAGAGGCCTTAGCAGCAGGATACTTAGTGCTTTCCTCACGTCTTCGTCAGTGACGAAATTAGAGTGGATACCCCTTACGGACACCACTACTTGCGGGGAAGCTTTTTGGAGATCTTCCTATACACTCGCGCGCTCAAGTATGTGAGTATAAATAGTGCGTGAAATTCATGATAATAGCAATCATTCAGTTGTAACATCCTTTAGGTGTCTAGCTGCCATGCAACCCGAAGGAGGCACGAGGGCTGGGATACCGCCACGTTGTCCAAGTCTGGACAAAAGTCGAGATGCGGAGGTCGGGTTCCTTCCGGTCCGTAAATTCGAGCTCTAACCGCTGAGCTATCTTGCCCTCGTGATATTAGTGATCTATATTCAACTCCAACCTTTAGCTCTCAGTTTATTCTGTCTAAGATAGCTCAGCCTTCATGTATCCTTCGATGTGCAGGACAGCTATGCGCTAAAAGGTATTACAACCGAAGAATCATCATCATCACTTATCATAACCGCCAACTTGCGAATTCTTAGGCAAATTGATAAGGGAACTACCTTTGCACGTCCTTTAGCTACTTTGTCGATAAATGTTTGCTACATTACTGTAGCAGGAGTGCGGGATTCAAGTAAAGCAAGTGGACCTTTGGCATCACTGTCTTGAAGCTGCTACTTACAGCTCTTTCAGTGGGTTGCAAACGTACTAGCATAGGCCTCAATTCGCGAACGTAGGCTTTGTTCGATTAGATAGATACTCATATACCTCCGAATTTGTACGAATGCATACCTCTATAAAGGCACACTAGTCCAGAGTGTAATATTTTTTTTCTGAGTATATACTCATGTACGACCCGATTATAGACTCCGTTTGTCTGAAGGCGGTTTATGTGAAAATCTGCTCACTCTCATGTTCACTGCAAGAGGTCCAAACAGACTTAATAGCACAGGTCGGACGCCTAAGTTTGTCGGACGCACGTCTTGGTGGACACGACCGATGTTAACGGGGAGGGCCTTCTGCCACTTCTCGTCAACCGTCAGCTGTTTCTCTGGTTGAACAGTTACTTCCATAGCCCGAGATAGCTCGGCGGTTAAGGTACGAAGCTACCAACAGGGAAGTTTCCAATTCGAACGTGACCGCAGAATCTTGGCTGCTCCTTCAGGCTAGGGCAACCTGGTAGTATCTCAACCCTCGTACTTCAAGTTGCACAGCGACTGTGTTGTCAAGGGTTGCTACAGCTGAGCGATTATTATTATTATTATTATTATTATTATTATTATTATTATTATTGTTACTGGGCGGAGACGCAGCAAGCGCAGTTGAGCTAACTGGCGCTTCCAAATGTGCAGCAATGGAGCGAGATTGATCTCATTGCCAGTTCCACTTTTGGATTACCGGACACTGTGGAACACGCACATTGACTCAGGTCCTGCTCTCGTGCAGTAAATCTAGGCGAAATTTCGATATTTGCTGACGGAAAAGCCGTGATCTACAAATCAAAGAAATCATAATCGTCGTCATCGTGGACAACATGACAATTATGTTCAACACTGATACTTCGCTGCCGTACAACCATGATTTATTTGAAACTCACTGGAGCTTACTACGTAATGCACTACGAGTGGCCCTGGAGGACTTTCGTCGTTGCTGAGGCAATATGGTCACAACTACGCATGACGCCAGTTATTCTGCTCGTGCTGCTGCCGAATGTGTATACGGAAACTACCAGAATTGTGAACTGTTCTTGTCACTTCTTGGTGTGCGGTACTGTATCAGAGCATAACGTGGTCAGTCGGTTAGTCAGATGTCAACTCACACGAAACCTTTATTTTGGCTAGGAAGCTAGGAAGGCTGTTGGAAGCATAACTACTGTCGTTAGCTGCAGTATCTACGGGCAAATTATTATTCGAACCCGCCACTCAGTTCACATAACGGAACTTGGAAACAAGCTGGACGACTGCTGGCCCTTTTGCGCTGTACACGCTTTCTATTGATGTGTGCTGTACTCCTGAAACCAGGATTCAAGACCCAAGTGTGCCTGTTAGACTGACCTCCCGTTCGGATTCCTCTCGCTTCTGGTTGTCCACCTCTACTGATGCGGAAGCCTCTGCGGCTAATTCTTCTGGGGTCAGCATTGTTTTGGGCGACCGAACTGGTTGGCCCGTCGACGGTTGCCCCTGTGCGCTTCGGTCAGCAACGTCTGTGGGGGTATCCCACAAGCGCCTGTTCATCATATCTGCTTACGCCTCAACAGGCTGGCTTTGATACTCAAGGACAGTTTTTACGACGCTTCGTTACGGTGGGCTAAGAACCCAGATATTGTCGTTGTTGTCAGGGGTATAAATGTACAAGTAGGTAGAATTAGCACTGCAAAAGCCCAATTGGGTGATCGTCTTGGACTTGAATCGAACAACGGCGAACACCTGCTGCACCTGCATGCTGACCGCGGACTACGCAGTACTGACTCTCGAAGCGATTGAATCCGCTTGATTACCAGGTATCTAACGTATGCAGGCTAAACTCCAACGCATTCCGAGTGTCTGTGTGCTTTAGTTGGCGTGTGTCGATTACTGGTTGTCGCTCGTTCCGGACTCTGTAGATGCTGACCACGCTTTTGTTCGTTGCAGCCTCATAGAGCTTTTCAGTTTTCGCAAGGTGCGCACACTTGGCCTGGCCACTGAGAAGACTATCTATTTAAATCCTCTTTGGACAGTGTGATGTTGGCTCTTACTGGAGGTCCTGTTCACGTATCTCCTACCTAGTCTGTTTAAATATAGAGGTGAAGTCCTCAGCCAGCACTTGCCCACCCTATTTACCCTTATCGGTGCGAAAGAGAATATTCCAACCAACTTGTGTGAGTCGGTAATGTTGCCCGTCTTCAGAAAGGGTACTCGGAGTGAGTGTGACGACAACATAAGAATTAGCTAATCCCTGCTGTAACCAGACTGCATCGCATACGTTGTCTTATGAAGGCGCGTGAGGACGGTAACCGACAGCAGTAAGCGGGATTTCATCAGGAAATGGGCCGTTTGAACCATAGCTTAACACTCCAAGTGTTGGAGCAGGGACATGTTTATGGGCGCTCTACAATCTTGGTGTTACTTGACTTCAAGAGTGGGTTCGATTCTGTTAGTGCTTTTCAGCATGGTTGGGCAGCAGTATGTGCTCCAGAAGTCCGTGAATATTCTGCGAAATTTGAGCGGTAATTATCTCGGACACAGCCGCAACGGTGATCATCCATGTAGCTGGACGGTGCAAACAGATGCTGCGAATGAACCATTTACAACCATACGCAGGAATCACATTATTGTTGAGAGCTCGAAAGTTATACTCAGGCGCACACCGTTCATGCAGTTTTGGTCCGTGACTGCTGGTGAACTATTCAGTGCGAGCCTGATTACCCCAAATGCATCTGGTATGCGGATTGACACCATGAGTGAGACATCTGTGCCTTGTTTCCCTTGCCATCGGAGCTGTTCAGTCCCGTGCAACCGACTGGGCTAGGCAACTGAGCCATGCACTCCCTTGAGGGCTGAACTTTTGGTACAGGAGTGTTGTGTTTGGCGAGGAATGGAGCGCCGCAACAATGAGGCTAAACTTAAAATGACCGAGAGTCCAGAGGCTATGCTTTTTTCATACATAACTTTGACACTGCAAGCTACGAGGGTTAAAGCGGTTTACCACCGAGCGATGGAATGCTTTGAGGAACAGAGCAAATGCACAACAAGTGGCCAGGAAGAGGGCTCTGGGACAAAGCTCTAGCTCTTCCCAATACCTTAGGTGTCGGGTTCGTGCATCAAAGTATCGAGGTGGGATGCCTTAGTCAAACCCATTTCCTGTGTGTTTTGTCTGTGAGCTAGCTGTGTGATTTAGGAGCTTAATGGAATTTGTTCTATCACGTTGATAGTCTAGTTACTTGAGTGGGAAAACCTCAAGGAAGAAAACAAGGACATCAGATGAAGATAGGCAATATTGCAGATGAACCAATGGAGGAAAGAGCGCTGAGGCTCAGTTGGCTACAACATAGAGAAAACAAAATCTCAGTGAAATATTACAGGGTATATTTATTCGTTAAGACCTGACCGTCCTAACACTGGGCTTGGGCGACCTTGAACTATTATCTACCTACAAAACTCATCGGCGTTCCTACTATATTTTCTCTCGTGTCGAGATAGCTCAATGGTTAGGGCGCCAGCTTACGAACCGGAAGGCCCGTGGTTTGAACCCGAATTCAGCATCTCTACTGCTCCTGTCTAGGCTTGGGCAACCCGGTAGTGTCCCAGCCTTCGTGCCTCTTCCTCACTCCATAAACAAGCATCGCCAGGTCACTTGATTGCCAGCGATATGGCTGATTTGCCTTATCTGATTCCTACTAATAAATTTACGTGATCCTCTTTACATGATAGCTTCGGATGTCCATACTTTTTCGGATTGACAAACAGACAATGCTCACATGGACCTTGTACTCTGAAGTCGACGTGTGCTGTGTATCCGAAACACATCTTAAAACGCCTAGAACAAATTCAGATTTTTCACGTTTGGCTGATTTTTGTGAAGTGATGGCTTGAGGACTACCAGCGGAGGACTGTTTCAAAATTGCCTCTTCCTATGGGACAAATTGGTTCCGGTCACGCCATAGTGCAAGCACGCCTGACAATGCACCTTTCCTCAGGCCTTCACAATTTGGCTAGAAACATGTCAAACCATCACCGCCATGCGTTTGCCACGGTTCAGCAGCATCCATCCGAACTAGCTCAAATAGTCTGAAGTAAACCAGTACATTGGCAATCCGCACGTTAATGAGCTATGGCAAAATATAAACCGAGCCTGTTCGTAGTCTATGGCAGCGTCTCCGGAGTGAAGGTCTCCTCTTTGAAATGTACACCAACCATCGTGGACGCGTGAAGGTCTACGGTAGGCCCTCGTCTGAGTTCTCTACTTGGGGGCGTCAGACACTATTGTTCTCTGTCCCAGTTTAATCTGTTCTTTGACGTGTTCATAGAAGACTCGCTCCCAGCCTCCGCCACGTGTGGAGTGCTCGCAGGATGTTTGCTCACAGACATGGTTTACGCAGACAACATGACTCTCCTTGGACCTAACCCGATCAGAATGCACATACTGAACGGCCTAAATGGTTGTTTCTTACGGTCTGACCTGTGCTTCACACCTGCAAAGTGCAGAATGTTGCTGAAGCCTGGGTAGGGTCAAACTCGAAATTCACGCTTGCGGATGAGCTGACTGGAAGAGTTAACAGATTAATCCAAATGGATAGCTATGTCGGTCTGTTTGGTCCAGCTAGGGGCGATATTCTCATCTGGATCGGGAAGGCCGGGGCACATTGTGTCAACCTACATCGTCTGCGGTGCAGGCGTTACATCAGTTTACCTGCCAGAGGTGCGCTTCGCATTGTTAGTTGGGTCATAAACTTAGCCGTCGAGAGAGACTGAAGAATTTTGCCATTTTATTATTGCTGTATCTGTTTGGGGTCTGCTGGGAACACAGAATTTTTAATGCCTCTGGTCTGGGTTGGGTGTCTGGGAGCGTCGACACTCTTGGTTGTAGACCAGGTAAATGTTGATCTTAAACCGCTCAAGGTCATCCTTCGCACCTCATTGAAGCACTCTACAACCAAATGCGCCAGACTGTTGGTTCATTGGCTCCGGGAAGAGTCAAGAAAACCCTAAACCGCTGCCTCGCGGTCCAGACTTTTGAGCCGGAGACTAAGGGCAGGGTCTCCAATAGAGTCTTACGTCCTCCCACTGACTCGTGGGTAAAACTTTTGGTTCAGAGGTTCAAGGTGGGGTACCCCAATCAAACACCTTCGGCTTAGGGAACCGGGTAGTACCATTCGCCCTTGCAGTTCCCCCCACACCCTACCCATCTGCCAGTTCCCTAGCAGCCATTCCGTGTCTAAACTTTCGCACATTAAAACAAACCGAAATAATCCCGTGCTAACCTCAAAAGATCTGATCCACGTTGGAGCCTTCAATGTGCATATACAATGCTAAACTAGGCTACAGGCATCACTCGCTGAAACCTTGTTACCCTAGCTGTGGATGTATGCTGTATCTCCGAAGCACGCATACAAGACCCCACCTCGGACGACCTCAGCTATTCTGCATTCCACTCCTCCTCCTCCTCATCGTTGACAGCTTGACATCAGTGTTCAATACTGATGCTTCGCTACCGTACAACCATGGTTTATTTGAAAGCCTTATTGTGAAAAGAATAGATTTGGTTGGGGAAGGAACATTGATTAACAGCCATATCTTGCAGCGTCTCCTGCGAGGCATAGTTTGGAACATGCGGTTCCCACTCTGGAAGGTGAGTCGCGCCGACATTACCCAAGTTTTTCGCCATATCTTCCAAACTCCTCTTCCAGGTCAGAGGTTGACCGCCTCCTCACCTGCGCCACTCTGAATCGGGCACGGAAAACAGCATTCTGTTCAGCAAACGATGAGTTGGTATACGCAACGCATGGTCTAACCACTGCAGCTTCTAGTGTTGGACATTCTTCAGTGGGTGTCTGCTGATTCTGTCTAAATGACTCGTGGTACCTACGGGAGTTGCACTCAGCCCCATCATTAAACCATCGTCGCCGCGCTGTGCGGTTTTCTAGCTCAGTTAAGCTAAATTTATGTGGTGCAAATGGTCCCGTATCAGCATTCGTATCGATAGACTGCAGTTCTGAGACAGAAGGATGGATTTCATCGAGACATATCTCAACTGCTTCTGTCAGCAAGCAGGACGGATATAGTAATCCTGATGGGTGAAATGGATCCCAGCTTTATGACCAAGCCCTGAAAAGGCACGATTAGATGGTAGATTTGGAGCAGATGCTCGGTGTACGGATAATAGGGAGCGACTATTTCGGTCGTGTCATCATCATCATCATAACTGTCAGCTGTAATAACCGCGTACTTGTCGTATAATGGTTGTGGCTGCTACAATTTCGTTCACCGATGATTCGGGGGCTGGAAGGTGGGGGTGGGATAGGTAGCTGCGCATTGGTGCGTAAATGCAACACTGTCAATGAACTGTTAAATGGGGGAGTTAGGAAGGGAGCTACGCATTAAAGGCATGATGCATGAGCGCCATTGAGGGCGCGACTGGGACATGTCTGACAGTGTCTATAACCATTGATGTGGCCCGGGTCCCCATCCGTGAAGGCGGAAGTGACCAGCGCAGCTGAGTTTGCTGGTAATGGCTTTTATACTTCGCTACCAAGTCATTGTTCGACCGCTTCTGGCTCTCTTTCACCCTTCACGTGGTTGTGCGAAAAGGACCCTCCAAGGAATTCGGCCGACTGGCATACGCAGCAAGTAGCCATGCCAGCACACCCTATACAGTGTGATGAGTTCATCTATCGAAGGTGAGTTATTTCTCCCGAATACCATTCGACGTACTTCAGCATTGCTGATCCGGTGTTCCCACCAGATTGGGGCAATGCTCCGAAGGCATCGATGGTCAAATACTGGAATTCTTTTGACGTCCTCGGTGTGCAGCGGCCAGGTTTCTGATCCATATAGTAATATGGAGCGCACCGCAGCATTGTAAACTCGATCCTTGACAGAGAAGCTGATGTAATGCCTACGCCGCAGGTGACGCAGGTTCACAAAAGCTGCTCTGCCTTTCCCAATCCGGATGAAAATATCATCTTTCGGGAGACCACCGGGACCGATACAGCTGCCCAGGTAAACAAATTTGTCTATTGCCTCAATCGGTTAATCCGCAAGCATGGGGCTAGGGTTCGAGCCCACCCAGTCTTGCAGTAGCACTTTACACTTTGCAGGTGTGAAGCGCATGCCGAACCGCGAGGCAGAATTATTTAGATTATTTAATATTGTTTGCATTACCACGGGATCAGATCCCAGAAGAGCTATGTCGTCTGTGTACTCGATATCTGTGAGCGAAGGCCCAGGGAGCACTTCGACCCCAGAAGCATTAGAGGCTGGTAGTGCGTCTTCCATGATCGTATCAATGACGAAGTTGAAGAGGAAAGGTGAAAGAGGACAGCCCTGTCGGACACCACTGGATGTGGTGAACTCAGGAGAGAGCTTCCCGTAGACCTTTACACGGCCGCGGGAGTTGGCGTACAGCGCCTTAATGAGGGTCAAGAATTTATGGGGGACACCTTTGCTCCACAGACACTGCCATAGTGCTTGGCGGTCCACAGAGTCAAAGGCAGCTTTCAGATCAAGAAAAACAACCATTGTTGGTTGCTGGAAGCAGTGTCGCTGTTCCAGAATCTGTCGGAGGGTGAAGATATGATCGATGCAACCTCTTGCAGGACGGAACCCAGCTTGGTTTTCACGGATCTGCCTCTCCCTGTGTTCAGTCAACCTTCGAAGGATAAGGCCAGAGAGCACCTTCGATGCCACAGCTAACAGGCTGATGCCACGGTGGTTTTCACGTAGCGTCCGCGTATCCTTATTGAAGATGGGGATAACCATCGACATGCCCCATTCTGCAGGCACTTTCTCTTCGTCCCATATAGCACCAATAAGCTTTGTCAGGTGGGTCACCAGGGATTTTCCACCTTCTTTGAAGAGGGTTGGATACAGACCGTTCGGTCCTGGTGCCTTCTCACGTTTCAGTACGTCTATTTCGTACCTTATTTCTTCCGGCGGACGATCAAGGTTTACATCCTATTCACCCGTATGCGTTGTCTCCACAGGATGTGTTGCACGAGGCCAGCTGAACTGCTCTTCAGTGCATCTTTCCAGTCGACTTTTTTTGCGAGTGAATTAATGAACCATCCTTTTCACTTGTCATTTCGCTGCCCGTTGCTTTCCTAGGGACAGTTGATCGTATAGTTAATATTGGGCACGGCCGTTTCCCGTAGCAAAAGCCTTCTCTATCTCCCGAGCTTTCCATGTCCACCAGAGTTCTCGGTCTTTCCTTAGACTCTTCACTATTTGGCGTTTGAAGGATTTGCGTGCGCCGTCGTACTCGTTGCCTGCTGGTATGGCTTTCCTGGCATTAATCATGGATAGCGATCTCGCCGCCATCCAGTGGTCTTGTGGTCGTATACTGATCCTCGTCTATTCCTGGCCAGTACGAACTTCCAACACATCGAGTTACTTGGAGGCCATCAACCACAAGACAGTCATAGACTGAGTTGGACTATGTAGCTATCAGTTATCGATGGAAAGCCTCAATTAAAGATAGCCGTTCTTCCTAGGATACGCAACTTGATCTTGATGCCGCAAATGTGCCCGTCAGCATTATGCGTACCAATGGAGAACAGCTCTATTCGTCAATTTCGACAATTTTCAGCAGCTCAGGGGTATTGAACTGTTATGGCTAGAAAGCTACTGGGAACGAACAGTCATGCGCATGACGAAGATTGCTTGGAGGTTGAATGGAGGCAAGTTGAAGAAGTTATGCTCTCAAAAAAGTGTTCAGCTGTAGCATCCTTTCGGTGCCTAGCTGCCATGCCACCAGATCGAAGCAAGAGGGCTGGGTTACTGCCAGGTTGCCCAAGCCTAGACGGGGAAGTCGAGAGGCAGAGGTCGGTTTCGAACCACGTACCTTCCGGTCAGTAAATTCGCGTTGGAACCACTGAGCCATCTCGCCCCATTAGTTGCAGGCGACGGCCTTGTCTGCTGATTCGATCAAGCGACCAAAACGAGACAAGTACTCGTTCAGCTGTAACGCCCTCTCGATGTCTAGCTACCATGCCACCAGAAGTAAGCACGAGGGCTGGGATACTGCCAGGTTGCCCAAGCCTAGACAGAAGAAGTTGAGAGGCAGAGGTCGGGTCCGAACCATGGACTTTCCGGTCAGTAAATTCGCGCTTTATTCACTAAGGTATCTCGCCAGCGCAACGAAATGCGGAAAAAACGGAACGGCAATTCACTCAAAATCGTCGTTTTAAGCGATAGATTGAACTTCACTACATTCTCTGGATGAACCTAGTGGGCCTTAACGGAACACCGACACCACCCCTCGTTAACAACAGAAATCCAGTGTGGGATATCACTATCAACGCAACAAGGTACCGTGGTCTGAAGATCTACACTTTTCGCTCTCCTGAGAAGGTAATGAAACCCAGGTGGACGGTCAGACGACCATCTACAGAAGATTGGGAGCGAAAACCAACCATTCAAGACGTTTTTATTTGACTTTTTGATCTATCGCTTGAGATCAAACAATCCACTTAAACCTTGTTTGCACAGTTATCTATCTGAATGCTTTGCGTTCCTACTCAGGCTGAAGAAGCGTGGATTCACACCTTGAACCCCCCGTGAGAACTCGGCACTTTTATCACTTTAATTTCCTCACACTCTTGAAATTTCCAATCTTCAAAACAAGTGGATAGGTATTTCGTACATGGTTCCCTGCAATGCGCAGCTACTTACAACCCCCCACCCCCAATCATCGGTGAACGAAACTGCGGCAGCTGCAACCACTGTACGACGAGTACGCGGTTATTACAGCTGATAATGATGATCCCTTTTAGAAAAGAACGAAGTTGAACGCAGTGGGCCAGTGCTAGCTTAGCACGATTTTTTACTACTTTTTTCATCTTGTGCGCTTTCCTTACATTAGTTCTTTTTTAATTTTAGGATATAATTTCCTAGTTTTTCATGGTTCACAGATGTCTGCCAATTTCTCCCCTACTCAACAAAGTAACACTTATATCCGAAAGGTCCCTCTTGCTGACACCTCATTCTGTAGGGACTCCTGAATATAACTTTTCCACTTTTATATTTTAGCTCTCTGGATGCGAATAGCCGTTAATTGATTGCATCGAGAGAAACGGACCTTCTAATTCTCCAGTACATCCGTAACCATTGCCCGAATGTCGCAACATAAGCCGGGGAAGCTAAGCCCGACGGATCTCAAGCGAACTATGTCACCATTGAACCGCGATTCTACCCCGAGACACACTATTGGAGATGAGGAGACTATGGAAGTAGAGAATATAGCTCATAATCCGGATGCCGTTACTGATGATTCTCAAGATACGACGCGGTCCCCTAACCTCGGCCATCGCGGTCAGGTGAGTACCACTGAAGCTTTCCATTTTTCAACGTTATCACGGGGGTGGTGTATATGATCTTCCTCCAACTCACATCAGCTACCATAGCAAGCATTCATTGGGTGATTTAGGAGTATGATGACGCTGCGACCAGTAGCTGTTAACGTCTATCGTGGTTAATGTTTTTGGGTGCAGACTAACTTAAATGCTCTTAACTAAGAAAGCGGTGCCAACTCACATAGCGCTTCGGCCCATATTAGCAGGTGGCGCTTTGGTTCTCCTGCTCAACTCTTCAGAGCTGCAAGATGACATGAAGCTCACACTTTTGTAGATATAGTTGCTTTTCTCGACCTGCCACACTGATTCACCTTTACCCTGCGCGTTTGTGCCAATAGTGATCACCTCACATTCCAAAATGACGATACTATCGTTTTTACTCCTCATCGCAAGCAATCCATGGTCTGGTTGAGTGCGAAATTCAACCGTCAATCCTGGACGTGCAGACAATAGTCCCAGTAAATTCGGCGGTCATGAGCTTTCACCCCTTTCTTTTTCCGGAAGCACTATTCTCAGTCAGGATTGGTGAGACCTACCTGAATGATTTGTGGTGGTCATGCACTTTGAAAGCTTGAATCCCTGGTCCATAATCTAACCCTATCGGCGTTTTTTAGACACTAACGAGCTCGTCGAAATTGTCTGAACGATTGTCCTTGCTGCACCGTATTTTATTGCTCTATCTGTTCTGCTAAAGGGCACACTTCATTTAGTTGTCACTAGTATTGGTTGACAAGATGTAGGGGATTTCTTGATCCTCGAAATGACTGCTTCAAGTGCACTTGCACTCGGGCTTTCAATTTAAGAATACTGTTCGTAGCTTCCGATTCATATGGTAATTTGTTGAAAATTGTTTGTCTGTAGGTCTATCTGGACTTGCAACGTTGCCATTTAATTTTATAAACTTTAGACGTCCGAAAAGTGGTATTTCTGTCTTGCATCCCTCCAGGGCGCCGCGTGTGAAATCCACCGGCCCGTTAGTGATACATTTATCATCCGATTTCCATACGCTTTGATTACACTCTTTCGCTCTTTTTGAGCGAATTGATAGGATTTTTGTTCACTAGTTTGGGTGACCGTAGCTTTGACTACATATAACATGTGTCATTTTCACCCAGGCTGACGTGTGTTGGCAGGTACGACGAACGTCATCCTAGTGGGTTCAGTTTCGAGACGGTTGTTTCCGTGTGTTGTCTGCTGTAGAAGCATGCGTTGATGCCTTTTCTTACCTACTTTACTTATCGCTTTTACTCCAGGTTTAACACCAAAGACAGCTCTTGAAGATCTGTAGGTGATTCGTGAGTGAACCCAGGATGTACTCAGGCATGTAATCTGTTTATCCGAAGTAAAGTGCGAATATTGCTAGAAAGTTTGACGCCAGTGCAATCGTCGTACATGGTCCATGCCTCCGAATTCCTGTGCTCATCTGGGCTCTTTGTAAATCCGAGCACTATGTATTTCCTAACTCTAACTAGTTTTACCTTCCTCGCCCTCAGGACGAACATTTCCGAGCCTGGTTCAATGTCAATACGGGGACGCATAACCCACACCGAACCGACCCCTACTGCGAACAGACTGGAGATATGATGGAAACTTATGACGATGATGATGAGGCCAGTGCTAATGGTCTGGTTGAGGCAAGATTTGAGAACGTTTCCCGATACAGGGTAAGCTAAAATGTGATTGTTGGGCCTCCTTTGCGCTTTTGTTTTACCTTTTCCTTAACCTACGGTTCCTATTTGCAAGCATGTTTTGTTTCTGCTTCCCGGTCTATCTCCCAAAGAAGTGGTAATTGATCGGCTGGCTGTTGCTTAAAGCACCCGAGCTACACTTATTCTAATATTCCCATAGAAGTTTTTGTGTCATTTGCAGGTTGCCCAATCCATTCAATATCGTTGACTCTTCTGCTAGTTTCCTTTCACCAACTTGAATAATGACATTATGACAGTCTATGGCCATAGGCATGGGGCATTACAGTTTTGGACGTCTAGTAACTTGGAACCGGGGTTTCTTCAAGTTTTCATACATACCGATTAGAGAAGCTGCAACAAGTAGTTTGTCACTCCGAGCGAATCCTGTAGGGAATTTTTTCCGGGTGAATTGTCCCAGAGCAGTGGAAATGCATAAGGTAGTCACTCCACAATGGCAATCATCACATATTGAGCTCTCAATCACAGAGAGGAACGATTTCAGCTTACAGCTTGACATAAAGCCAATTGGCAAGCATTATCAAGCCTCTAGAAGACGTTTCGTGCCAAGTGATAAGTCATCGTTCCAGAGCGGCTGTGTACAAAACCTCTGAAGTTACGAAGTCTGTTGTGAAAGTCAACTTTGATAATCAAAGAGAGATATAGGTCGCTTTTCAATCCTGTTCTTCCGCTTCGGGTGTGTGGCGACCACAGGCTGTTCCTTTGCAGTACTAATTTCCGGAATAGCGAAAATCGCTTGGTTGCGTGGTGCCTACAGACGAATCAGCGTTAAACCCCAATAGACCACATTTCCGTGAGTTACCGGTGGCGACCGTCTGTCGCTCATTTCCGAATGTCCACATGGACACTGGTCATGCATTTGTTCACTGCCGATTCTCCTACGCTTTTCAGGTCTACTTAAAAGACGCACACATGGGTTGGCCTGCCTTCTGATACGCTTTCGGGTATTAGTCACCAATGAAGCGTTGCATACAAAGCTGGATGTGGTGCGTCGACCTCTACCTGCGGTACACCGTAGCCGGCTCCTCCCAAGCAGTGAATCCTGGTAGGATCGTGGCTTTGCTGGAAACTCGACAACAGATTCCTTCTCGTCGCAACCACAACTTAACCTAACACATCAACCGACACCAGGTAAAAGCGACTGTGCACGCAGACCTGGAATAAGGGTGAATTCGAGCGGCCGAATGAACGCAAGATGCGAAAAAATGGTGGAAATGTTCGCAGATTGTTCCACTTGCTAATTTTTTTCGCATTCTCACTAGCCTCCTGTTAATTAAACCACCAAGGACTACAGTGGCTCCCTGCTATCCAATAACTTTTGAATCGTTTCGTGGAATACTTTGAACAACAATTCACTTGGTCACCTGCTAGTTGCTATCCGGGCTGTCCACCTTTGACAGATGTGTTCTACGAATATCGAGCCCCTTCGTGTTCCAATGTCTGGATTTATATCCCTACTCACGTGTCTTCGTGCTTCAGGTCAGGACGGTCTGTCACCACTAGAGGATGTCTCAGAAATTTTTGAACATAATCCAGTCCTTATGTTCACATTGGAGCCTATGGGAATCTCTCTAGTTCCCTACAAAAGCAGTGTCCGACAAACATGTCCATTCTCTCAATTCTTGTTCAACTTGGTCGTTGATGAACTGAGACAAACAGTGGAAGTTTTTTAGAACCCCCATGTTCACCTAGGATTGACGACAACCTTGTTGATCTGGAGTCCGCAGACGAAATCGTTATCTTCTTTGAAGACAGGCGAAGCATAAGCTCTGTTAGATAAACTGACCACCATCCAACTATCTTTCGAAATGCACGTTCAAAGTGTAACGGCATGCGTCAGAACGTGCTGTCTCTGAGCGTGGTCCTTACAATTCAAGGAGAAGCACTGGATGTTGTAGGGAATTTTACATACCTAGGTAGTTGTGTTAACTCTGTGCCTGATGGAGCTAGTATCGGAATCACGTTTGCACATTTGAATCAGTTGTGCCAAAAAAGTATGTTATGTGTACCAAGCTAAAGTGAGAGCTATGTTGTAAGGTTGCGAGACATGATGAAGACATAATTTGATGCGTCCGTTGGATTCTTGACAGAGATCAGACTATGTTCTGGGATTATGACTTCGGCTGCAGCGTACGGCTTCCAAAGAGTAGTAACAACCTCGAAGTTAACTGATCGGTGCAATTTTGGTGGCGGTGGTATGTTGCTCGGATAGTGTTTGGCGTTGTAAATCATTGTGCGTGTTTGTTGAAAGAAGAGTGGCCGAGTCTGGCTACCTGATTATTTAGTCATGGAGAGAAGGGTGAATTCATTGCCATTGTGAGTAAACTTTTCAACCAGTGACTAATAACCGGATCCCCAAGTTATGCTTGTTCCATTAGCCAAACTTATGTTAACTCAATAACCTCAGCAGGTCAACCTCGTTACAGTGGACCTAGCGTTGCCAGTCAGTTATAACACTATTTCGGTCGTTTTGTCGGCCACCAACTGTCATTTCATTGCCTTTCATGTTAGCTATCCAATGGTCCATATTTCCGCCGGCGAACGGCATACGTTGTGAGTTTCAGACCAGGGCTTAAACACCTCTTGTAAGATTACAAGCGACGGTCTTGTAAGATGAATTCAGCTTGAGCTTCTCTTAGAGGGAACACAGTGAATAATAAGTAGACATCACATGATAGAGGTACGAGCTTGTTGGAGAGAGTTCGAGTGAGCGACCCTGTTAACTCATCTTTGGATATATTGTGGCTTTGGTCTCGTGTTTTTGGAAGATTTCCTTAGCACGTACCTCACCACTTCCCTCTGGTCACTTTGTGTCAATGAAACTGTATCTGAGGGAACTTCCTTAAACGTTTCGCTAATCAACAGGGATATGCTGGTTGTGCAGGAGTCATGCGATCTAGTTACCTTCCCGTCTGGGTCCAATGCCTTCACACAGCATCTTCATCGATGATTGGAGGTGGTGTTTGAAACGGTACCTCTCGTCACAGACACTCTGACCGAAGGCACTGAAGGTCACGTTCGGGTGCACCCCACTGGTATTTTTCCTTTATTGACTATTTTTACTATCCGTATGTTATAAGCATGTTGTGCAAAGCATCGTTTCTTGCAAATAATTCTACTCCCACTCTCAGCCAGTTACTGATGCATTCGTTCATCCTGTTGCCCTCTTGTCTCACTTCAGATGTCTCACCTTAAGAGTGATACTAGAGTAAGTTGTCATATCCGAACTTATTTTTGTTGTTTTTTTTACTACGATACCATTAATAGTGTGTCTCCTATTGTATTGGCCCATCCATGCATGCTAAAAGCTCACCGTTCGGTTGTTGGTTTCCGTTCGTGACGTTTTTTCTTTGTATTTCCCGGTGAGTTGTTTGGCTAGCTAAGAATAGGCATATAGCGTTCTCGACCTACCACCGGAGATTAGTTTGTGCTATCATATTGCTGCCTCGTTACCCAGACAGTCAGAATCAGACATGCGCTGAGACAATCACTGGTACACATCAAATTCTCCATGCCAACTCGCCCCTTTTCCTGCAAAGCTGTGCTACTTTCTAAAAACTAGTAGCATACAAATAAAATGAAATCACGTTGACCGTTGCTTGCGCAGCTGTCGCTCCGGGTGACTCCGAATGTCGTTACGCCTCTGCAGAATTTTGCTCGTCATTTCAAATGTGTTTATCAGTATGTATTCAGCGATGCAGTCTATGCATCCGCAACTTACTTGCGAACTGTGTTGCTTCCCGATTTTTCTTCGTCGTCGTACCTTTAGGGCCATCAGTAGGTTTGTAATCATGTTCTCCGTGATGCCATCGAGTGAACATTACCGAAACTAGATTTCTCGGTCCCTCCTGATGCCCCATTGTTATATCGTAGAAGGGATTCAAGCCAATGTTGATGAAAACAGCTACACACGCACAAGAGTGAACCGCTTTGGCTTTTTACCGCGGTTCCCTTATCATGGCTTATTTCTACCCTTCATAATTAGCAAGAAGTTTAGGGTTTTGCGTGATGTTCCGTTGGTTTTGAATTTTGTTGACTGTTAGATATCGCCAACTAAACCAAATATTCGGAAATAAGTTATCGTGGTGAGCTGATCGGATGCACATATCTCTCTCTCCCTTAGTCGGCTGGATCATCTCGCTGTCGTCTTATTGATACTTCCACGTAGGTTACACGGCGTTAAAGTTCTAAGCTAGAACTCATCTCCACACATGGGAACCTTTTATTAACCAACGGCTTCGTAACATTTCGGCGGTTCATGGAGTTTCCAGTAAAATGCGTTACTTAAAATAACCACAGGCACCTTAAATGTGTTAAGAATGTCGACCATGGATCGTACTCGATGCTACCTGTCGTATGATGAGACTGCTGTTATAACAACAAACGGTTAGAATAGGCATTTTGCTTAACTACGTCTAACCTTTATATGGACATGCTCTTATGACTGTATTCCAGTATTCCTATATTTGCTCCAGTTTTTGGGTTCCTAGAGAATATCACCATGTTGAATACAAGAGCCACTGTGGGAATGTACCCTTAAACTAGTGATTGACCGGTGTCTATTAGAGTTCCGGCTCTACTAGCTGTCAACAGAAGAATGAAACGAAGTGGGTGAAAAGTAGTGGTTACCCTACTGGGATCTTGCTTTTCTTCCTGAGTCCGGGTTCAGCTGGTCCATGCGAGTTTCATTCTGCAGCTGTTTGCACAAACAGAAACCGATCATTTGATGAAAGCTTCGACCACAAAAATTACCACACCGAATTATTCCCTGTTTACATTCCAATCTAAATGCGATGTGGTTAATCTTGTCCACACTGACCATTATTCTTTTGTCTTTCAGATATGTGGAGGTGGTACGATGATTCGTTGTCTTCCTTGGAAGATACTGATTATCTTCCATCCTCCTGAGACCAGTTCTCTAGGATTCTTCATCCAGTGCAATGCAGACAGTGATTCGCAAACTTGGAGCTGTTCAGCCAAAGCCACCTTAACGCTACTGGCACAACGACCAAACTGTAAAAACAAGGAAATGAAAATACAGCACACTTTTACACATAAGGAGAATGACTGGGGATTCCAAAGCTTCATTTCTTATGAAGAGCTCTTCAATCCGGAGCGGGGTTTTATTGGACCCAACGACGACATCCATCTACAGGTCCGTGTCAAAGCAGATGCCCCTCATGGAGCTGATTGGGACTCTAAACGTCACACAGGGTTTGTCGGTCTAAAAAATCAGGGTGCTACATGTTACCTGAATTCACTCTTACAAGCCCTGTATTGCACAAACAAACTTCGTCGCGCCGTATTCCTCATGCCCACAGAGAGTGATGACGCTCAGACCAGCGTCCCTTTGGCTTTGCAACGGGTGTTCTACGAACTCCAGTTCAGCGACCGAGCTGTCGGTACAAAGAAACTAACACGAAGTTTTGGATGGGCAACTCTGGATTCTTTCATGCAACATGATGCTCAAGAACTTTGTCGGGTACTATTGGACAACCTGGAGAACAAAATGAAAGGAACCTCTGTTGAAGATGTTATCCCAAATCTCTTCTGCGGCAAAATGCTCTCATATATTCGGTGCTTGAACGTTCGGTATGAATCGAAACGCGAGGAGAACTTCTATGACATTCAGCTCAAAGTCAATGGGAATCGGACTATTTATGATGCATTCACGGAGTACGTCGCTAAAGAGACACTGACACAGGACAACAAATACGATGCCGGTGAATATGGGCTTCAGGAAGCTGAGAAAGGTGTCACGTTTATTCGTTTTCCACCCGTCCTCTACTTGCAATTGATGCGCTTCCAATATGACTTTGTAGCGGACACAAATGTGAAAATCAACGACCGATTTGAGTTTGTCTACAACCTAGAGCTCGACAAGTTTTTGTTGCATCCAGACCCTAATTCACCCGCAAACTACTTTCTGCACGCCGTGCTCGTGCACTCTGGTGACAACCATGGTGGTCATTACGTCGTTTACATCAATCCAGCAGGTAACGGCATCTGGTATCAGTTTGATGATGATGTCGTGTCGCGTTGTTCCGCTCACGACGCTATCTACATGGTGAGTACTTCTTTACGGCCGGAGACACTTTATCCCCCCAGTAATTTAAAGCGGATAGTTTATTTGATAACTGTCAGTGTGTTCGCTTGTTAGCTGATTGTGGGTAGTCATGAGTTTTGTTAAATGTTTGGCAGTCCTCCTGCCTTGGTGCGATTTATTTAATGGGCTCACACCAAAAGGTAAGAAACTGAACCTAAATTTCGCTTCTACACGCACAGCATATCGTTGGCTTGACTGTACCCGTTTTCCAGCTCCGGCCATCCATACGCGAGTGGAGTGCGTTACGACCACTCCACGGTTGCGCGCTGGATACTTGAATTATTGTGTGAATAGTTTGACGTCGTAAACGCCCACTCAATGAATTCCTTGTTGTTGCTGATTGATGGTTCGCTGATGAGGGCTCGATTGAGCAGATGGCGTCACAGAAGCTTTAAATTCGTGACTGATCCGGTTTTTCTCCAGGACGGAAGAAGGACGGTCAAAATGATGGTGATATGGATACGGATTCAGTTTCATTTCCCGTTAGCCATAGAGAAGCCTGCTACCTACTGACTGAAGTTTGATTAATTACACTCGCTTCCGAGCTGTGAAGTTCAGTGGTAGGGCAGTGAGACGTAGAATGAACTTAGTAACTAAACTCTGATACTTCACCGGTTTCGAAATGGCTTTGATAATAAATATCTCATCTGGCCATAATCGCTCACTCTTCACCATCGCTTTTGTCAATATTCGCCGCAAACCTAGCCGCCTTACCTCTCTAGTCTGGTTTTGAGTTTAGGGAATCACCCCCTAGTCGCCAAATTAAAC
The DNA here is from genome assembly GCF_000715545.1 of Opisthorchis viverrini. NCBI lineage: Eukaryota > Metazoa > Platyhelminthes > Trematoda > Opisthorchiida > Opisthorchiidae > Opisthorchis > Opisthorchis viverrini. Next base: position 489,891 of record NW_008752016.1, on the reverse strand, counting down.
AAGACTCGAACGCCCGTTTGTGAGAATGTATCCGACATCTCAAGCTCTCAGACGCATTCACCGTTCTGTAATTTTTGTTCATTTCTTTTTCTATTTCATCCACGTTATAACCTGACGATTAAGACATCAAAGATTCTTCAACTGGTCCTATTCATTATAATAAGCTGGTGACAGGTCCCATATGCAAGCCCATTTTCCTTTTCGTATCCATCCAGAATTTCGGCGGAACCGAAGACCCCGAGATGCGTCCGTGCACCAACGCATACATGTTGGTGTACATTGCCGAATCAGCACGTGATGATGTCCTTTGCTCCGTTTCCATGAACGACATTCCAGAAAGTCTTCGAGAACGCTTCCTAGAGGAACAAAACTTGGAAGAGGCGAAGCGGCTGGATAAAGAACGCGGTCATTTATATATGGTCATTTATCTCTTGTTGGAAGAAGATTTCTACGGTTGGCAGGTAAGGAGTTGGTCTTCTACTTTTCCATCGATTTGTTACCTCGTTCTTGCTACCTTTGCCTTGCAACACGTAGTGAAATGTCTGTTGCATATATCACAGTGTGACCGACTGCTAGCCCAGTGGCGATCGATCTTGGCGCCTTATGTTTCTGCTGACACAGGTTGGTGGGACTCAGCGCAACTGAGGCCATACAACCACACAGTCACATGCGTAATGCAACCTCAGTCAGCTTCCCTCGGGTGGCGTGGCCGCTAGTTTCCGTAAGAGGGGTCCAGGTGAAA
>NW_008752016.1:473756-488968 GCF_000715545.1 Opisthorchis viverrini | reverse complement strand
ATGTTTCTGCTGACACAGGTTGGTGGGACTCAGCGCAACTGAGGCCATACAACCACACAGTCACATGCGTAATGCAACCTCAGTCAGCTTCCCTCGGGTGGCGTGGCAGCTAGTTACCGAAAGAGTGTTACAGCTGAACCATTTTTTCTACTGGATTCTGCTGATTCGAGGCATTGCCTCCTGGTCGTGTACTCATTTTGAATGAAGTTGAATTTGCTCATAAGGGTTGAGCCTGGCGTTTTTTAAAATGAGCAACTTCCGATCGTGTCTTAGTTTTTGTTAGCTTATAAGCTGATTGACACCAATAGGTAGAAATAAGAAAGGGTGAAAAACAAGGTACTCAAAACCAATTAATGAAATATGTTAAACCGGGTCAATCGAGCATAAGCGAATGTGCCATTGACTCCGTTTCAAGGTGTTATGGGGATTTCCGCTTCTGGCTTCACAAAGCGTGTTTGTACCACTCAATTAAGCACAAGATCGAGCCAGTTCAAGATGTTCTTTTCCTTCCCTTTTTGTTTTCATAACTTCACCTGAGTAGTATCAGGGTGATCTGCACCGGCTCAGTGCAACTGTTGCACAGTTAACTCCTTATTTACGCTACTAAAGTTCCGCTCGCCTTAGCCATAATTTAGTTAAATCGAACGTCTTTGTAGCATATTTAGTTTTGGCGATTTTAACATGCATCTGGTTTTTGGTGTTCCTCACACCAAACATTGGTTTCTGTCCTATTTTTCTCAAAGGGGCCAGAGTTATGCAATCCAGAAATGCTACCCAGTCGAATGCTCCGAGTGCCCAAACAGACGTCACGTGGTCTATTGGTAGAAGCAGTTGCTAAGTCACTAAACCATCCTGCGGATTCTATCCGACTATGGCACTTCCGTCCACGGTAAGTAGCTTAGATTCTTAATTTGTACACATGGTGATTTCACTCCAAAGGCTGCTTTCATAACTCTGCTTAACCTTCTTCCGCTATGCTCTCTCTTCCACCTAGGCGCAAAAATGTACCCATCCAGCTCCTGGAACTAAGTGATACTCCTTTACAGTATACACCCAAGGATGTGCATATCTTCTTTGTACAATGCTGTCCAACTCCCCTGGCAATTGCTCCTACTTCACCGAATTTCGGTCGAATCGGATCGCCACCGATCACCGAGCAGCAGGAACCAGTCGCCGATAAGCGCCTATTCTTTCTCAAATACTTTGACCCAATCTCTTGGTCTATGACATTTTGCGGCCATGTGGAGTTGGCTGCCGACGACGTATTTATGTCATTGGAGCCGGTTCTGCGTGAACGCGCTGGACTACCCGCGAATGCTCCTCTCATTCTATACCAAGATGATCCAAAGACAACCGTTTCCGAAATAAGTCTCCTTCGGACACCAATTTCTAAACTGTACAAACGCGAACTACAGGGACAACTTATTTACTTTCAGGTGCGTTCTGGCAATGCTTCTCATTCCTCTTTGTTCTGATTTGTGTTTCGTGGCCCCAAACGTCGCCGCAGCTTTTAAGTTATCGTCATTATAGTTGTCGGTGAAGGAGAAGGGTAGCCGATAAATCACCAGTGCTTAACGAATCACAATTCGGCCAATGATGAGAAATGAATTCACCACTTGCTTGACTGTCAGGTATTCTATCAGCTGATTGTCTTGTTCACCTGTTTTGTCTCACAATTTCACGCTTGTACTTTACAGCTCCTAGTTCAAACAACAATAATATCCTGTCAGTCTTGGGCCTCTTCAGTTGTCTGGAGTAGTACCGCGTGCAATTTACTCCTCACTCGAAATATAGCACTCTTGACTTTTGTGTCTTGAATGCTTTCGGCATCCACATTGTCCAACTATGTTTGCTGTTTCGCCTCACCTCTCTGCGTCAGCTCATCATTCAGCCAGCAAGTGATCCACTTAGTTGCATTGCTCAGTAATGCCCACCTGATTACTTCACTGTCGCGATCATATAAATTTCAGGGCCTACTTAATGACATTAAAAATCTGAGTGACACGATGGTGTGTAACAAAGTAGGGCACCAAACTTGATTAATCTCCAAGTGGTTCCACCTATAAGGAGATGTTTTTGTGACTCACAGTCTATTGGGGCGAGGTGGCCCAAGTGGTTAGAGTGAGAATTTACTGACCGAAAGGTCCGCGGTTCCAACCCGACCCCTGTCTTTCGATTTCCCCTGTCTAGGCTTGGGCAACCTGGCAGTATCCCAGCCCTCGTGCAACCTTCGGGTGGCATGACAGTTATGCACCGGGAGAGTGCTACAGCTGAACGATTTATTTTTTTTTACTCACAGTCCATTACAGTTTATTACTGATTAGTAACAAAATCCTCATCGTTTTATATGTCCCTTACTCAGATTTATTCGGCTTTATCATATGTCAATGGCTTCTCAGTACAGCACGGGACTGAGCGTTTCATCCACAGGTCCAACTTTATTGTATTTAGCCTTCACTTCTTTTGGATGGGGCCATTCGATTGTCCCGGCTAATCCTATCTTACTTTACTCTGCTAGACGAACTTAGATAGCAAAGTTTTCGTGCTCTAGGTCATCCACTCCGTTTCTAAACCACTCTTGAGATTCGTGAGCTAATGTACTTAAACACCTGTGGAATGGAAAGCTCTACATGAATTTCACACCTTAAAAACTGATCCTTTTTCTACTTGCTACTTGCTGTAGCCCGTGTATCCCGACTGCAGTGAAACGAGTCGATTCAAGAACAGTTGTACAAGAGGTCAACTGCTAATCCGAACGACTCACACCCAAATATACTTAGCACTAGTTTGATCGATAAACGCGTCGTCCTTTGGTCGACGGTGTACGACGTGTGTGCACCTGTCCGGTGAGCTATAGAGTTTTAAACGGGCATTGTCTCACTGAGCTTCCTTGAGAACGAACAATGTCTTGATGTTTTTCTGGTTGAGGTGCGATGGAATTTCATGTCTGTTTCCCACGCTGGGATTCACCGGTATTCACTGTCTGAGCATACGTACGCGTTCTTAGGATACAATTTTAGGCTTTTGAAACCGAAACTATCCACTGTTTTATGTTACTGTCGTTTGATTGGACTCCTCAGCGAAAACTCTTTTTCAACAGCCTGACGAGAAGACTATGTTGGTTGGCATAGACTACCGGAACAGTATGACTTCTAAGGGAAAACAAGTCATGCATGTTCAATCCCCCAATTTGAAGGGGAGATTGTTTGTCAGACCTTTATCCACTGAATAACCCCAATGGGACAACCTCTATGGATGTTGCATTGATGTCGTTCGAAATAACTCAATGGATTTCTGAGGTACACGAGATGTCACATCACGCTAAGATACGGTCTCTTCGAAATGAGTTAGATGGCATTTTAGGAAAGCCTGGTTGATGCCTTCGGAAGAACAGTCGTGTGTATGTCACATCACGCTAAGATACGGTCTCTTCGAAATGAGTTAGATGGCATTTTAGGAAAGCCTGGTTGATGCCTTCGGAAGAACAGTCGTGTGTGGGGTAGCTCAGACCGTCTAGGAAAAAAACGGCTACAAGGTAGACGATATCTTCCGATAGGGGCAACAAAACAACTAGGTCAACGTGCACATGGTGCAAACGTTCGTCGGGTGACGCAAACTGTCTTAGCGGTTTCAGTATTACGGTTCACTTGCTTGGGTCCACTCTCGAACATCTTTATTCCCCATGTGCAGCAGGTGACGATCAACTTGACTGAAGCACATAACCCGAAGTGCGATAAACCGTGATGGTTCTCAGATATGACGCGGCGGAAAGCCATCGAAACCGTGGAGCTATGTAACGTAAGATGTTTCACAGACGATTGACTTTGTGGATTGTTGCTGGAACGGAGTAAAATGTTCTTCAAAAGGTGTCCCAGAAGAGGGTATATTTCTGAGAAGAGGTCAAAATGGTTCGATAAATAATTGTTAAAAGTCGAAAGATAGGCTACCTCACAAGATGTGTCCACGAGAAGGGAGAGGCCTGCCGACCCAGCTTGAAAAGTGTCTTGTGCATGTATGATGCCGCATTCAGAACTACGGCTACGGGCCGTTCAGGGGGGTGGCAGTGACAGACATTCGGAAATCACTGGATGGGATGCAATTAGTTTTGCTAATGGCACTGATGCAGTACGACAGTGTACTTTAGTCTAAGACTTCCACAGTGACGCAAATAGGGCAGCCCATGAAACTGACGTACAGCGCTTCCACACGTACAAAAGTTTGTATTAGAGAACGGTCAAGAGTACTTCGTTCGATGGACTGTCGACGGTCGAAAACCCGAACCATGTTAGGTTGTATCTTTAGATTTAGCCTTAGAATCTTACCCACCTCAACACTATAATAGTTGCTCCGAAAATAATAGCGTTCGAATTTGTGGTGCATAAGAGGTGTGACCTTATAGAAATAATATACCCATTAAGTTTTTTTGTCTAGTTCAAGAGAGTATATACCTTGAATCCTGGGCATGTTTCAGTGTTCCCAAACCTGTGTAACGACAACGAAGAAAGCGGCATTAAGGCAAACCATGAACTAGGCGATTTATAACTTGGAGATAAAAGGCGAAGTGCAGTCCGTCACCAACCGAGAGGTGTTCTCTTTTTTCGCTTGTTATTTTCTTGAATTTTTCGTTATATTTAACGAGAGTCAACGTCAATTATCGTCAAGTTCATCCAGCACAACAAATTCTGACGAAGACAACTTATTTTTCTGTCGCTGTTCTGCACGACGATTGCATCCAAGTGTGTTGTCAGTAAATCACCAGAACAACTCCGAACTGAACTCTCGTATCAGTAAATGTCTATCACAGCTGTACGGCAAAGTACTACGAAAGTTCGGTTCATTGTGTGTGCCCGGGAGATCGCTGCTCAAAAGAGCAATATTTTGGTCAGTATACAGAGCGTGCGCCCTTCCATGCATTTGAATGGGTACTTTGTGAGTTATTATTCATCCCGTAACACTTTTTGATGTTGGTTATGTCTCTGGCTTACACAGGTAAAACAACCACACCTTTCGATGCCTACATCAGTTACCGCGGACAGCTCGCCAGAAGTTGGAAAGGACGCCCTGAGCAATCTAGTTGATGAATCTTCTGTGAAAAGCGTTTCCACTACAAGCACCGAGGCCTCTACTCGTCCCACTCAACCTTTAGAGACGGTCAACGGGATTCCCGTGTCACGTCGATCTCTAACTGATCATGTCGTTCCAGAGTCGGGAAAACCAACACCAACCACTGTCGACCCGACCGTTTTGCATCGTCTGGCTGCGATGCCGAATTCAATGATGAGTTCAAAACTGACGCAATCTAACGTGACCACTGGTGCAGTCGGTGGAATTCAGACCAACCTCCCACCACTTGTCACTCATGCGCACTCATTCGTTCCGGGCGACCCGCAATCGATCTACAACTATGTTGCCAGTTATCTTCACCAGGTATGTGACGATGAATCGCGGACATTACCGAATGTTTGAGGTCTTCCTTTCATTAAACATCATATTTTGCTTTCAGAACCAAATGCCCACTCGACCGAGCATCTTTATGGAATATAGATATTTCACCAAAGCCGAGAGTGCATGGATCCTCAGCATTTACGGTCACTTCTGTTGGGTGTTTACTTGACCTGATCATCCTTAATTGACCGTAACACCAGCATACGGAGAATACACTAGAATTGGAAAGAAGCTTGTTGTAACGGATCTGCACAAGGAACATCCCCCATTTCCATATACAGCCATACACATTTGGCTTCCGGTATCTCGTCATCAACAAACCCATACCTGAACTTTTTGTACGTTACACGGATATCACATGGTTTGAGGTAGAACGGAGGTTTAGGCTGACTGTGCAAATAAAAGTAAAACTTCTTTCATATTAGTTCTCGGACGAAGCTGGTCAGTTTAAGTATTTCTCCAGTTTGTAGAAGTCTAGTAGGCCAAAAGATGGATCGCTGAGGCTTCGGAGGCAATGTGGATGCCGCGGCATATTTGAGGAGCGAAATGGGGATAGTCCAGGGAATCCTAGAGACATATACATTATGCTATTGTTATAACGTCATCTGTCATAACGACGCCTTCACTTTTGCGTCATCTGTCCTCTTGCGCAAGTGGTTCTCCTATTTTTCCCTTCGTCATACTGTCACTCACTGGCATGACTGCTCAGTTTCAACTCATTCTGCTGCTGTATTAAATCACATGAGCCAGCATGAGTCCATAGACACTCATCAACCGCCCTTGTCATACTCATCTGGGTTGCAGTAGTGCACATACCAAATTGCAGTAATGCTCACACAGACCTTTTTCATTGTAAAACCGTAGCTTTTGGTCAATTGACACGTCCCAAGCTCACGCTCACATCACTCGTTTGAAAAGTCGTCCTCCTGTCTTAGCATAGTCATCTTGATGAGTCCACACCAAGTGCAGAAGCACTGGACTCGAATTCAGTTCTTATTAGGGCTCATCAACAGTGCATATCCTTGGAGGTGCTGAGGTTTGAACTCGCCATAAACGACATGCAAGGCGAGTGTGTTATTCCATCAACGCACACTAGACGCACGCCTGAATAGGTGAACATTTTCGCGCTTCGGTGCTGTGATTGTTCTACCCGACGCCCTCGAACGACTACACTGGTTATGTCGATCGATTGGCCTGCCTGTCAGGACTTCCCAGTCGGGTAGCACCAAAGACGCCCGAAACCTGGACAATTTTCGAATTGGTTGTAGGTGGTTTCATGGCCTATAGGATTCACGCGCTTATCAATTTCATTTGAAAAGCTTACAGCATTTAACGATCGAAACGAAGACCAACACTACTGAGGAAATTCTGAACCAATTGCTAATCGACGAAATAACAGTTATGGATTGTGCATGCCCATTCAAAGCAGTGTAACGAGATCCTCATTTCAAATGTATGCAATTTGTCTAAGGGTTTGATTTCGAGTTTGGTTACGTCACCGCTTTTTCAGAGGATGAGGATGAACTGTGATTCACTTTTAAACCAATTATTGGTTCACATTTGACAGTTTTTCAAGCGATCGCCATCTTATTCTCCGTCTTTTCCAGCCATACTCATTTAATCGGTTGGTTGCCTTCCATGTAGTAAACCCACGTTCCAATCTTGGAACCTTCGAGATCCCAGAATATAGCGAAAAGGCACTGGTTATAAGAATACGACGTGACGCATTTGCAACTTTTGTGTGAGCCGCCTTCAGGTCATCATATGCTTAGAATGTCCCGTAGAATAGACATCAAGGTCACTAGTGTTCCAAAGAATATTCAGAGGTAGCATAATAAACGCACTATACCTTTTGGATTAGCCAGCTAAGATATTTGTCCCACCCCTTATGATAAGGGCTTTTTTCCGGCTCTAGGTGTAAATGCGGCCAACTATGCTTCACTGGGTGGCTGGTCTATGAGCATGGGCTCTGTGTCGACCGGTGCACTTTGCTAAGTGACAAAGCGATGCGCGTCGAATGTGGCGTGTTTCCAGCACTAGTCAGATCTGGTCAACTAGTAATGATGGCATTTTCGTGCCTGAAACTGTAGGGAACCCAAGACAGTGGTCGTGTGTCAGGAGGCCGACTTGAATTATGAGCCTTCCGGTCGGAAGTTCATGCGGCAAACTGTCTGCCCATTCAAGCCCAATGTAGTCGGAACGATTGCTGACTTTTTAATCCACATAACCTCGTGGGGAAACTAATGCGTACTTTCAACCATGCGATACTTTCGGGCTCTAAGGCGAGCGAATAAACGTGTAGTTGGTCGATATGCCGGAGGCCCAGCCAAGACAAGCCCTGCCTGAGTTACAATGCGGCCTGGAGATTGCATACGTACGACGTTTCAGGCACAGCGGTGGCAGGAGGGCTGTGAATGACCGTACGAGAAAATCAACTGTTTCGCCTGCTGTATTGGTGAGACTACCGTTAACTGGCAGATCCGCATCGGATGACAGCCGCCCAAGTACCCACGAAATGTCCCTCACTCACTACATCCGGTTTACAAATGTGCCCATTGAGCAAGCTGTGCTATTCAAGGAAACTTTGTGCTGTCCGTTTAGCGACAACCACCTGCGTTACTCGTAACGTCGTGCACCTGAGTAGTGAGTCTGCTGCTCCACTTTCGCGTGAGTTGTTTGGAAACATCTTATCAAACCACCTACATGTGCTCAAGTGAGAGTGATGATAACATTAGTGCTTACTTCATTAAATAGATTTCATGTACTTTTGGTTTGTTTTTGGCTCGTTGAGGCTGAGCTTTAAGTATCGCACAGTTATCCCTGTGAATCGAATGCAGACTTGCAAGTGTGTTCTACTAGAACCACACAGTATTAAAAACACTGGTTTCGGTCCGTATGAAGTGAAGAAGCACATACTTGTGTAAACGTTTCTTTTCTCTCTCTTCAAGGTGGATATTTTGCTCGTGGACAAGCTTCGTCCAACAGATCCGGGTATCTTGCTTCGCGTTGCTGCCGACCTGACGTATTGGGATTTCGCCAATTTCGCTGCTGCTCATCTTTCCACTACAAGTGATCGGCTCCAGTTTTTCCGGTCTCAGCAAATTCTCGGAGGAACGACGAATGCTCTGACGGCACCCATTTCCGTCTCGCCTCTAGGCACGTCAGCATCTGATCTGAATGCCTCCCCGGTTGGGTCCGATTTAGCCTCTGGTGTGCCCACTGCAAATACGGCAGCGTCTCAAGAAAACATAGCTTCAGGAGCTTCTGCGGGATGCTTTGGTTTGAGTCGAGAATCACTCCAGGAGATGGCGGCGCGTGCTTCAGGTACTTTTTAGTCTATCTTTTATCATTGGTTGCTTATGCTTGACCATTTTTCTACCTTATTGCTAGACTTTTGGTCAGATTTGACACGCTTCTACTGATGGGCTTCTCATTTTTTTTCAGGGTTTTCGAATTGTTCGCCATATATGAGCAGCCTGCTTGCCGCGGCAGCTGGACAAGGACTTACTCACGAACCTCCAGGAGCTGCTATTCCCTCAACGCATCAAGGATCAATGAGAGATTTTCTCGTTCCTTTTTCTGTCAGCCCAGCAAATAGCGTCTGGTACTCAGAACCAACAGGACTTGGTTCTGGTATTGGAACTGGAGCCGCGAACACTACTGCATCCGCCAACTCGATTCCGGATCGTTTTCCCGTTCCTCTGAATCGGTACTGTGGTGTCAAGACAGTCCATAGGTCACCACTCGGGACGATGACCTTCCCGCCCCCGAGACGTATTTACTACGCCCATCTAGCCATACGGATCGATGAACTTGAGACTATGAGACAGGTTCGCGTAGTTTTTGTGGGGCCAAAGCTTTCCATCAAGGCGGAACTATTGCTGTCGGTTCCACAGAACGGTCTTGTGTCGGACCTCCTAAAAGAGGCTAGCCGTCATCTCTCACTTCCTTCAGACGGGTCTGGCCAACTGCGCCTTTTGGAGATATCGGGCAATCGTATCATCCAGGAATTTTCTCCCAACTTGAAACTCTCTTCCATATCACAGTCCACACTTTTACCACAGACCTGTGTCTCCAATCCCCCCGTCCACAGCCTTCGCATTGAAGAAGTGCCCATAGATGAGGTTAATTTGAAACCAGACGAGACCATTGTCTATGTTTCCCACTTCGACAAAGATCTACATGTTGCATTTGGCATACCCTTTACCGTTAGAATTCGTGATGGAGAGCATTATAGTGCCGTCCGCGAACGTATACGCCGCCGCCTTGAGGTTCCAGAAAAGGAGTTTGAACGATGGCGCTTTGCTGTCATGTTTCCTACCGAAGCCACCTACATTCCGAATGATGAGGATCCTATAGTTCGAACAAAGGTTTTCACTCACCCTTGTGCCCCCGAATACAAACCGTGGTTAGGTGTGGAGCATAAACCATCGAAACGTCCACGCTACGCTCCGAACGAAAAACCGATCAAAATTCACAATTGATTTATCCATTCGTCCGGTAATCACTCTTACCTGAAAGAACGCTGAGCTACCCTGTTCACTTCTGCATCATTTAGCCCCAACTCCCCTTAGGCTACCTCCAGCAAATGCCGATGAGAGTGATGAAAGTATCACCTTCGTTGCTGTTCTAGCTACCCTAATTTTTTCTCCGGGTTAATAAATCAGATTCGAAAATGGAATCTAGCTGTGGTCTGTCTCTGTCAATCCAGCGCCTGGCTGTTTATTTTCCTATTTCTGCTGGAAACTTCTTGTATACGCTTACTCGACTAGGTCGATTGGTTTTGTTCCTATTCGGCGCTATCCACCTGTTCCGCCAATTTGCAGAACGGATCCACGGTAGTTCACTTGTTCTCTCTCCATACGAGCAACCGGAGTAGCCTACGAACCCGTTGTGACCCGAACAGGCTAATTCGAACGCATATGCTGTCACCCCATTCTACCCACTCTATTTGTGGACATAAATTGCTTCTCCATCTGGCATGACCGTTGCTTTGATTTGGCCTGAATGAACCCCCATTTTCTTGTTATTTTCCCCATCGCCCCCCACTTCTTTCTACTGTTAGATGAGTGGATGGATATAACCGGGAAGCAACTGCCATTGTTCTCTTCCGTTTTCTTCCACTGTGGCCCTATCGTTTGATCCATAAGGAAACCACGAAATGACGTGCACCGTTTGTTCCATACATACACCCCCACACAAATGTGAGAGTACATTCGTGTTCGTCTGTTTATGTCGCTCCACTTGTGAGTGAGCTAACACGTCTATTCTCCTTCACTACACAGTCCTGCTTGTATCCTTTTATGAAGTCCAAGTAAACCCATCTTCGGATGTGGAGTACTGCTAAACACTGACATGTTTCCTATGTGGAACGAAATTCCTTGCACGACTGCCTGTGTTTTCGGTTGTGGTGCTGATGCCACTCTTCCTAAGGGTCATGACGCAGCTTACTACTCGACATGTCATTTCCACGAGGAAGTCACTTATGTTGCGTCAGCGAGTTGCTCTTCTCTGTATCGTGATCAGCACAAGTGTTTGTTCCGAAAGAATAACATTCATTGCGGCTAACGGATGTAGAGTCGATACGAACAGCTCGGAATAGTCAGACACTGTCACTCTATGAATGTTTCTGCATCAACCTTAGTTTTCAGTCTTGTGCTGCCGCATTAGCCTCGTTCGAATCATACCGTCGTCTCCCAAGGGAGACAACCGGGCGAGGGGGACAGGTTTTGGGTTCTCCTTAAGCTAGTGCAACCATTATGTTATCGGCCTATTCCCCATGACAACAATGGACGACAACCGATTTTTTTCACCCAATGGATTTTCCGATGAGTTCACGTGACAGTTCATGGAGGTTACTTTGATAGATTGGCTCATGAATAGCACGCTTACGGCGTTCAGAAGTCGCCCTCAAGTTGGGAACTTTGACATCTTACGGGCTTCTATGTGACTCATGTTGAGCGTATTGAGGAGATTTACTACTTTGTATGCTACTGAGTATCCCATAGGCGTAAACCTTGCCGTTTCCACACTTTAGGGTATGGTTAGCATATTTCGTTCTACAACCAGCAATCTTGCTACGATATTTGGGAAACTATTCTTCGCTCTAGACGTAACACACTACTCATAAAGTTTCTGGAAACTCTACGACAGTCCGTGACCGGTTTGCCCGTCTTAGAGCTCATTAGGTAGGCACAGTGCCCTAATTCCCCCTAGTGTTATGTTCCACTTGAACCTAAATTGGGTAGATTTCGACGAGTACTCTCATTTGCCCACGGATTTGGTTTTGACGGGCTCAACTGAATCCAACAGAATCCCCCGTTTATAAGTAGTGTGCTACGTTCAGACCAACTGCAATATGAGGTGGCCTGGTGCAGCACATTTAGTCGGAACTCACTATCATAAACCAGAGATTCAGCTGGATTCACTAGACTCTCCTGTCAAGACCAAATTCGTGTACGAATGAGAGTATTTGTCGGAATCTTAGCTGATTGTCGTATTTGGGGATAACCTGTTGTCAACGCACCACGAACTCACTGACTATTTTCGAGTTCAACGGGACAGCGTAGCCTCATAAGTATCATCAGCGCCTACCTTGGCTGAGCCACTCGACAAAACAGCAGTGAATTCGGGAACGTCACTGTGGGCCCTAAAGTCCTAACTGTCAGGTGGGTGCATTTTGATAGCGGAACAAGTTGCTAAAGGTGCACGAGCGTATAACGTGCCGGTCACTTTTCACGCTCGAAGGCTCCGGCTGCATTGATCCGTTGCAGGAGGCACTGATGAACGTGGACATTGTGGTGCATAATATCCCGATGATAGCTATATGCGCATTGAGCACCTCAACTCGAATTGGTTTTCGCACTCATTTGTTTTTGACGGGAGACACCTGGAGCCCAGCTGAACCTCTCGTTTATGTTCTTCAACTGCATGTGCTGCACCAGGCCGCCTCGTGTTTCAGTTGGTACGATATTAGGGATATCGCGATGCATTGTGTAGACAGTACACTACTCATAAGGCTGTTGAAAGCACTTCGAAAGCCGTCGTGGGCTGTCGGAGCGTTTTCGTGCAATTTAGGTTCAAGCAGAGCATAAGACTGACGTAAACTCCAGGGCTCCGTCAATCAGATGAGCCCCGAAGAGGGCGAAGCCGGTCGTTGGTTGTCGAAGATTTTTCAGCGACCTCACGAGTACTGTAACTGGCGTATGGTAAACTGAATATTCGTTATCAATCACGTACATAGAATAGCGCACTCACATTAATTGCTCGTCACCGCCTCCTCACAGTTCCCCATTACCCCCTCCCAGGTGACGAGAAATGCTATGGTAAACGAGCACGGAGTAATATTCATTTGAGATAATGAGACACGTGCGCAAATTTGAAGGCATTTCCTAATAGATACCATAGGTGAAATGTCAAGAGTTAATAAGCAATAATCGAATTGCTGTTTACAAGTGCTTAGGAAGATATGGGGCTATACATATGAAGGCCTCCTATGCTGAGCCACTGGACACAATGTGGTTGTCGGAATGGATTCTCTTCGGGAGGGGTCTTTCACCAGGTTAGGACTGGTTGACATCCAATTGTAGTCAGTTCATACCGCGGCCGAAAATGTGCTTTGGTGTGTACTGACGTCACAGGTAGAAAGTCACTGTTTGGTTACTACAAAGTTGCGTTGTGGCTGATACTTCATGTAGTAGGGTTAATGCTTCATCTCCGTTCTCAATCAGATCCAAGCCAGCGTTTTCGGAAGAACTACCAAGAGTAGTGTCAAACACCCAAAACAGGTCGGAATTCCATATACAGCATGTCGTGTCCCAATTGTATGTGTTGATAGCGTTCTGGGATTCCGGACGCGGCATTGGCGTGACTGGCTGTTGGGTTCACCAATCAGAGCTCACCTAGACTAAATAGAGGCCAGCTCTTCCAGTCGGTCGCGTGTGTGTTAGGCCCATCAACCGTAACGGCACCTATTTGCGAGCGGCTTCGGCGTAGGGTCCCGCCTTACACCCCCTTAAAGTATGCCGACGTAGCTTTGAAACCGGGAGTTCAATTGCAGTGGCCCCATTGTCTGTCGAGCGTCGCGGTCTTACTGCTTATTCGGACTGAACTTCCAACGGAGCAGCTGGTGGAATTTGCACAGTGTAGCTGAGATCAAGGGTATCCAGAAGCTCCTCTGAACGTGAGCCACTCGGTTCAACGGACATTGTTGACGGGATTTGGTTTCACGTTGGATTCACCTGGCGGGACTAACTTGAGTCTCGCACAGCACTGGAACGCCGGCTAAGAATGTACTCTGGTATCTACTTAGGGCGCCTGGCACTGTAGTCGGGATTCAGTATTCTCTGACCCTTGTTGAAGCAGCGTTCGACTGTGCCGTGAATCCGGTTGACTTGTTCATCCACCTGCGTTCCTTTTTCTTTGGTCGGATAGTGTCATGCGGCGTTCGAAGCTTCCGTCAGAGCAATGTCTCTACCAGTGACGCTATCAGGCGAATTCGGGTTCAGCGTTGCTTGATATGTCTGCAAAGTCTATTCTGTCGGCTCCGCCTCTTTGGACTTGGAAATTGGGCGCTTTAGGCTATCAACCAAGCGTCCTGCATTGCCGTTCGACTGGGTGAAATGGAGGCGAGCTGACGTGGGTTACACCATACTCCCGATAGGATTCTACAAGCGCTGGTGCTGTGAAGTGACTGCAGTTGTCGGTTACAATAGTCTGAAGTTCCGAAATGGCTGAATGACCGCGTAAGTTCCAGGATTGTGGTCGCAACTGTAGGACTGTTCGCTTGAAGGACTTCCGGTCACCTACTATATGCGTTTACTACGGCCGGAGCGCCGCTAGTACTACTTGGTTGAGATGAAGTCGAGGCCTGGGTCCGGTCGGTTGCTGCCACGACCGTAAGTTTTCATTGATGACTCACACCATTACAATAGTCCGCTACTACAACGATTTCCAGTGACGGTGGGAAGCAAGTCAGAACCAAGCATAGATTTGATAGATTCAAATGTGTGTTAGCACTCTTCTGCCCACGTCCACTTGTAGTTCCTAGTGTGTAGCTAGTCTAGTGAGCCTTGGAGACGATGGATTGTTGGCAGGAACGAACTGTAGTGGTTGACGGGACCGTAGATCGGTCTGAGGGGTGTTACGTCTGCAGGTGCTGGCATGCGCTTGATAGCGTCAGTGCTTTTCGGTTTTGGTCGGCAGCCGTGTTCGTTAGTGATGAGAACAGGATACTTTATCGACCACATGAAGAAGGTTCATTTTTCGCGGTGAACTCTGAAGACGTAATCAAGGCGCTGTCACAGTTTTTCGGGGTGGGAACCCGTGACGATGATATCTTTCAACTAGAGGGCAAAACCGAAGTATCCTTCATAATAGTTTACATGATTTCGCGAATCGCGACTGGTTCCGTCGTAACATCAAACGGCAGTTGAGTGTACTAGAACAGACGGTAGTGTGTATTGATGGTCAGAAGTTTTCAGGATTGTTCCACGTCTTCAGTCGAATCATTCTTCGCAAAACTCGTGTTCCCATTCAGTCTCGCGAACAACTCACCCGGAAAAGGCAGAAGTTACTGATTTGTATTTAGTTCATCGAAACCAGTGGAGAAGTTCGCGCAGGCGGACGGTTCAATTAGTGTTCATGAACACTTTCATCGATGCAGTCCACACCAAGTAGTTGGTCATTTGGAGAATACCAACCTTCTGTAGTCGAGTTAGTTTCTCGTCAACACTGGACAGGACTGTCTACGACATTGAGCCTAGAAA
>NW_008752016.1:459787-469254 GCF_000715545.1 Opisthorchis viverrini | reverse complement strand
AGGCATGTTGGAAGGGGCTACATGGAAACTATCCAGAATGGAGGTAGATTCGGAAGGACTACCATGCTAATTGGTATTCATATTTTTGGGTCTAGAGTTTGTATACAAAACGCTCTGTACGGTCATGGAGTCTCGCTGGGTTGAACACTCACTTATCGGATTCATGTGGCTCATGAAATGCACATCTGCTTTATCAACCCCGACAATCAGTAACAATTATTGATTTTGTCCAGCTTTACGTTTGCTGTCGACATTCCTCATCCTATGTATGTGTTCGGTTCCGACGAAGAGATATCAAGAAGGTTACGTCAGCTCAGCTGTTTATGTGTTTCAACCAGTAGGTGGAAGATTTGAGTATAAATTATTCCGGATATTCGTACACGACCTAGTTATGCCTAAGTAGTATGAAATGGCCGATCGAAATCCAAGGACAGCTCACGAACGGCTCAACTCTGATGGAGTTTATTCATATAACCGTAGTTGTAAGGATTTCTTCAGTCTTCTCCTTAGCTCAATGGTTTTAGGCATGAATACTGAAGGGTTAGTTTTGAACGAATTGGCTGCTGTTGCGGCAGTGAGCAGGTTGACATTGGTAGCAANAACACTGAACAGGACTGTCTACGACATTGAGCCTAGAAATCCTTCGAATATTCAGGTCCGTCGGCAAACATGTGTGCATAACACTGCGGATCGTCGAACGACTTGAAACGTGATTTCGTGCAAGGTAGGTGCTGCTCGCGAGAGGTTGTGAATAGAATTAATAGGCTTCTCCAATGAACTGAACTCTTCAATCCGAACCAAATTAATGGGATGAAGCTTGTAGCATGTTGCCTGAGCCGTCAAGCCTGGAGGCTTATTGAGAAGTTGACCTCGCCGGTCGATTTAGGCTTATCCCGAGAAGCATTGCGTGCCCAATATTCTGTCGGTTTCATCTGAGGCTTGCCTATCAATTCTCACGCTCGTTTTTTGAGTGGCGTGATCTCTGAACTCTTATCGAGCTGCAGGCCTTCTGGGATGTTGTTATTACTAACCGTTACAAACGCCCTTCGGTAAGCGAATTCAACTTTGTTTGTCGCTGGGATTTTCGAGCTTTACAGTGGCGTTTTGATGGCTGCGGGCCCTGAAGTCGATATAAACCCTCTTGGAGGTCTTGAGGGCTGCACCCGGTACATTTATGATGCCCGNAACACTGGACAGGACTGTCTACGACATTGAGCCTAGAAAACCTTCGAGTATTCAGGTCCGTCGGCAAACATGGGTGCATAACACTGCGGATCTTCGAACGATTTGAAACGTGATTTCGTGGAAGGTAGGTGCTTGCTGCTCGCGAGAGGTTGTGAATAGAATTAATAGGCTTCTCCAATGAATTGAACTCTTCAATCCGAACCAAATTAATGGGATGAAGCTTGTAGCATGTTGCCTGAGCCGTCAAGCCTGGAGGCTTATTGAGAAGTTGACCTCGCCGGTCGATTTAGGCTTATCCCGAGAAGCATTGCGTGTCCAACATTCTGTCGGTTTCATCTGAGGCTTGCTTATCAATTCTCACGCTCGTTTTTTGAGCGGCGAGACCTCTGAACTCGTATCGAGCTGCAGGCCTTCTGGGGTGTTGTTATTACCAACCGCTACAAACGTCCTTCGGTAAGTGAATTCAACTTTGTTTGTCGCTGCGATTTTCGAGCTTTACAGTGGCTTTTTGATGGCTGCGGCCCCTGAAATCGATATAAACCCTCTTGGAGGTCTTGACGGCTGCACCCGGTACATTTATGATGCCCGAACCGGCAATAACGAGAAGATTCCCGTAACTGGCACTGGCTGTTGCCTCTGGTGAGCTTGCTCCGTTACAGACTGAGCTTGTTCTGATACTTTTTTGAACGCTGGAATTGGTGGCCCGTACAGAGCTGTTGGAAATGACAGGTGACTAACCCATTACAACCGTGTCGTGCTTCAAGCCGATGAAGCACTGACCACGGGGACTCCGCAACGTCTTTTCAGCAGTCTCGTATTTAGTTCATCGAAACCAGTGGAGAAGTTCGCGCAGGCGGACGGTTCAATTAGTGTTCATGAACACTTTCATCGATGCAGTCCACACCAAGTAGTTGGTCATTTGGAGAATACCAACCTTCTGTAGTCGAGTTAGTTTCTCGTCAACACTGGACAGGACTGTCTACGACATTGAGCCTAGAAAACCTTCGAGTATTCAGGTCCGTCGGCAAACATGGGTGCATAACACTGCGGATCTTCGAACGATTTGAAACGTGATTTCGTGGAAGGTAGGTGCTTGCTGCTCGCGAGAGGTTGTGAATAGAATTAATAGGCTTCTCCAATGAATTGAACTCTTCAATCCGAACCAAATTAATGGGATGAAGCTTGTAGCATGTTGCCTGAGCCGTCAAGCCTGGAGGCTTATTGAGAAGTTGACCTCGCCGGTCGATTTAGGCTTATCCCGAGAAGCATTGCGTGTCCAACATTCTGTCGGTTTCATCTGAGGCTTGCTTATCAATTCTCACGCTCGTTTTTTGAGCGGCGAGACCTCTGAACTCGTATCGAGCTGCAGGCCTTCTGGGGTGTTGTTATTACCAACCGCTACAAACGTCCTTCGGTAAGTGAATTCAACTTTGTTTGTCGCTGCGATTTTCGAGCTTTACAGTGGCTTTTTGATGGCTGCGGCCCCTGAAATCGATATAAACCCTCTTGGAGGTCTTGACGGCTGCACCCGGTACATTTATGATGCCCGAACCGGCAATAACGAGAAGATTCCCGTAACTGGCACTGGCTGTTGCCTCTGGTGAGCTTGCTCCGTTACAGACTGAGCTTGTTCTGATACTTTTTTGAACGCTGGAATTGGTGGCACGTACAGAACTGTTGGAAATGACAGGTGACTAACCCATTACAACCGTGTCGTGCTTCAAGCCGATGAAGCACTGACCACCGGGTCTCCGCAACGTCTCTTCAGCATTCTGCTCAATTCTTAAGGCAGCCATGTTCCTATGCTTGCATCTTGAGGCGACTGGGACCAAGTATAAGAATGCGGCACTTAAATTGGACTTGAGTAGCTCGCGTTCCTGTGCCTGTAACAGTGAGAAAGTTATCCTCCTCTTTATTGACCAGCTTGAGGCACTGGTAACGGGTACTGATCACAGAGTATCTGCTACAGCATTCTGATAGTTTCGTCAAAGCTGAGGTCGTGGGGCAGCTTAGGGAGAATGAAGTTTGCATGCCGGTTATGCTCCGGTGTGCCTGGTCTTTGCAACAATCTGGTTTTCAGTGTATGGTCGAGCTTGGAAAAATCAGTTTTGAACATGTTTTCGTACTGCTTGAACCAGGTGTCAACTTTTTGGTTGAGACCGCGACTGCATCAGCCTAGAGAACAGATTTACTAATTCTGGCTGCTGATTTCTGAATAAGCAGTTTCGGAGTCAGTTATTCAATGAGCCTGCTTTCGTTTCTGTTGCAATGACCCTCTGAACTGATTTAATCCGACCTAGGTCGTGCGTTCTCGTTCGCCTATTATGATAATGATAACAGGTCAGTTCTTGGTCAGATTCTCTCAAGCTAATCTTTGCCTAATAAGAACCACTAAGGGTAAATAAAGTGTATGAAACGCCCAAAGCAAGTCAAGTGTGAGTGGAGTCGCACTTTGGAATTCGGATGCCTTTTGGACTCGTCAATGGAAATCGGCTTCCAGCGGACAATTGAACATGATTGGCTGCACATTGGGGTCTACCAATCAGAGCTCACCTTGATGCTGGACCGGCCAAGGACCCCCTCCTCTGACCCTTACTTGCAAGCTAGGCCTATTGTCCGTTGTAGCGTTTAACTGCGAGCAGTAAGATGGTTTTGGCCTAGGAGTACGCTCAGCACCTCGAATGAAATGAACACAAAAATGTAAATATTTAAGTGAAACCCGTAATCCTATCTGGACTTCTGTCAGGGGGGTCTAACAATAATGATCACGAGTCCACAGTTCGAAAGCACATCGTTACATCTCCCAAGACAAATAATAGATCTAACTGCTCGCTGGTATTCTGTGTTGTCAGTAATGGCAGGACGGAAGAAGCTGCCTATTATAATCTAAGTCTTCGACTTATTGTGCCGCGCTTCGTCTCTGGTCTGGAGAAATATGCACAATGAGGGGAGTCGAATGGCTTCGTATTTGTGAAAACAAGTTGATGAACCTGAAGCTAGTCGGAAGCATCTTGGGTAGAAGCAACTAATTTTTTATGAAACAAATTAAGCCACACTATCAATGCACGAATCTGCAAGCCTCTGGTCGCGTTTGCTAATTAGGGACATATATGGCGTCACAGTGATATATCCCTGAATCTCAAGGGACGTGTGCATCAGGCTACGGTGCGGGCTGTTTTGTTGTATGACTACGAGACTTCGTCTTTTCAAGCAGCAGAACTGAGACGTCTTCAGGTGTTTGACAATGGTTGTCTCGGAGCCATAGCTCGTGTGGATTGGTGTCGGCGAATCGGTAACGAGGCGATTGGAAAGTGAGTTTTCGGTTGTTGAACCAGAACTTTCATTGAAGAATGTGTCCAGCACCAGATGCTGATGAGGCCATGTATTGTGCATATCGAACCATCGTTTTCTGTGCCTAATTAAAAATGGCGGAATTAGAGAGTCGTCCAACCCTTGAGCTGGCAAAGCGTCATGAACCATCCAACCCTTAAGCTGGCAGAGAGGTATGAACAAGATTACGGAACGTTTGAATGCTGCCAGTGCTACTAGCCTTCCGGGATGGGGACCGCGAGACCCCCTCAATGCGCCTGGTTGGAGATGCTGCAAGATATAAAGATGTAGGCACCTCGGAATGATTGTAGCAAGCTAGCACTGAGTTTCTTCCCTGTCCACCTTTGTTCTCTACTTCGCAATAAAGTTTTCAAGTAAATTATAATTGTACAGTAGTGAAGCATCAGTGTTGAACACTGATGTCATACTGCCGATGATGATGACACCGTCCTGAGAGTATCCTTGTCTTTGTTTTGTGCAGTCTCCTCTCTGGGTCCAACTGTGAATATCTAGGTTTGGTCTGCTTGTTAAGTTCGTCGGACAGCGAAAAAGCTGAGCAAATCGTTAATTTCTCTCTAAACCACTAAGATTTTACCGTTACTAATACTTGAACATAAAGTGGCATAATTTACACTGTAATTCAACCAAGGAGAGTCAGAATATACTCAAACACGTAATATTAACAACTGTACAGCCTCAAAACTCTACCCACTTATTAAAACCTTTAAAATCAGCATGGAAATCAGTGTCTTCAACGTTTTTTGAACGATTAGTTGCGAAGAGGCCCGTCGTCGGACACCACGATGGCGGCATCCAATCAGTGTTCTTTTCTAACTTGGTTTTGTCAATATTGATGATCATGGAGTAGGGTTTGTGTCTAACAATGGCGACAAACCTATCTTTCTTTTACTGTCTAAAATACTCTCATTGTCAGTTATGAATATCATAATCTGGTTGAAACATGTTGGCAGGGCGAACAAAATCGATCAGTGAGGAGTGAGTGAGCGTAAAACAGCAAAATCGATATTACTGATGGTCGGGACTGATAACGCTGATGTGCATTTAATGAGTCACATGAATCTGATAAATGAATGTTTAACTCATTGGGACTCAAATCTGTACGGAACGTATTTGTATACAATGCCTGGATCCAAAAATATGAATACCGCTTGTTTCTGCAATAAAAATAAGCTTACGCTCTGAAAACTCTATATCCTAATTTTCAATTTATAGAGTAGTTTGAAAGCAGGTGCAAGTCGATTCTGCGTAAAATGATGCACTAAAACAGGACTGTTAAGGTTTCATCTTCCCGTCTGCACTACGGAGCATATATCTCTACATGTGGACTCTCACAATTACCTCGTTGTGTGTGGTGTGTTCACATTAAGCGACAAAATGATAGGCATATTGCTGGTCTGACAGGGGAATGTCTTTCAGATCTTGTCCAACAGCAGATCAAGACCGCGTCTAAGCGCGCGACACAAAGTGTTCTAGTGAGGATCGTTTGTAGTCTCACTGCCACACAGACTTTGAACAGGAGACAGAGGCAAACTTATCTGAGTTTCGCCTCTTGTGTCGCTTCTTTGGGATGTTTCAGTGTGAGGTGTTTCGTCAGAAACCTTTCTCGGTGGTCATTTTTCTCTTCATACAAACGTTTCAGAACTTCCACTACCTACGCCAGTGTTTGCTGAATGGATTCTGATTGTTTCATCATATACACTCTGCACAAGATTCTGTTTGAAGTTGGGGGAACAAAGCTGCAAAAATGTGTGTCCTGACCTGTCCACGTTGGTTTGCGATATACGGATCGTTGTATTCATCCATCCACGTCAAGACAGGGTGACTGATTTTCCTATGCAAATTGGCATGCAGAAGGCATGTTGGAAGTGGTTACATGGAAACTATCCAGAATGGAGGTAGATTCGGAAGGACTACCATGCTAATTGGTATTCATATTTTTGGGTCTAGAGTTTGTATACAAAACGCTCTGTACGGTCATGGAGTCTCGCTGGGTTGAACACTCACTTATCGGATTCATGTGGCTCATGAAATGCACATCTGCTTTATCAACCCCGACAATCAGTAACAATTATTGATTTTGTCCAGCTTTACGTTTGCTGTCGACATTCCTCATCCTATGTATGTGTTCGGTTCCGACGAAGAGATATCAAGAAGGTTACGTCAGCTCAGCTGTTTATGTGTTTCAACCAGTAGGTGGNGTTGAACACTGATGTCATACTGTCGATGATGATGAGATTCCCCTGACAGTATCCTTGCCTTTGTTTAGTGCAGTCTCCTCTCTGAGTCCACCTGTGAAGATCTAGGTTTGGGCTGCCCGTTAAGTTCGTCGGACAGCGAAAAAGCTGGGCAAATCGTTAATTTCCATCTAACCCACTAAGATTTCACCGTTACTAATAATCGAACATAAGGTGGCCTAATTTACACTGTAATTCAACCAAGATGACTCAGAGTATACTCAAACACGTAATATTAACAACTATACAGCCTCAAAACTCTACCCACTTATTAAAACCTTTAAAATCAGCATGGAAATCAGTGTCTTCAACGTTTTTTGAACGATTAGTTGCGAAGAGGCCCGTCGTCGGACACCACGATGGCGGCATCCAATCAGTGTCTTCATCTTACTGTCTAAAATACTCTAATTGTCAATTATGAATATCATAATCTGGTTTAAACATGTTGGCAGGACGAACGAAGTCGATCAGTGAAGATTGAGTGAGCGTAAAACAGCAAAATCAATATTACTGATGGTCGGAGCTGATAACGCTGATGTGCATTTGATGAGTCACATGAATCTGATAAATGAATGTCCAACTCAGTGGGACTCAAATCTGTACAGAACGTTCTTGTATACAATGCCTGGATCCAAAAATATGAATACCGCTTGTTTCTGCAATAAAAATAAGCTTACTCTCTGAAAACTCTATATCCCAATTTTCAATTTACAGAGTAGTTTGAAAGCAGTCGCAAGTCGATTCTGCGTCCGGTATCAAAGTGGTGCACTAAAACAGGACTGTTAAGGTTTCACCGTCCCGTCTGCACTACGGAGCATATATCTCTACATGTGGACTCTCACAATTACCTCGTTGTGTGTGGTGTGTTCACATTAAGCGACAAAATGATAGGCATATTGCTGGTCTGACAGGGGAATGTCTTTCAGATCTTGTCCAACAGCAGATCAAGACCGCGTCTAAGCGCGCGACACAAAGTGCTCTAGTGAGGATCGTTTGTAGTCTCACTGCCACACAGACTTTGAACAGGAGACAGAGGCAAACTTATCTGAGTTTCGCCTCTTGTGTCGCTTCTTTGGGATGTTTCAGTGTGAGGTGTCTCGTTAGAAACCTTTCTCGGTGGTCATTTTTCTCTTCATACAAACGTTTCAGAACTTCCACTACCTACGCCAGTGTTTGCTGAATGGATTCTGATTGTTTCATCATATACACTCTGCACAAGATTCTGTTTGAAGTTGGGGGAACAAAGCTGCAAAAATGTGTGTCCTGACCTGTCCACGTTGGTTTGCGATATACGGATCGTTGTATTCATCTATCCACGTCAAGACAGGGTGACTGATTTTCCTATGCAAATTAGCATGCAGGAGGCATGTTGGAAGGGGCTACATGGTAACTATCCAGAATGGAGGTAGATTCGGAAGGACTAGAGTGCCAATTGGTATTCGCATTTTTGGGTCCAGACTTTGTATACAAAACGTTCTGTACGGCAACTGAGGCTCGTTGAGTTGAACACTCATTTATCGGATTCATGTGGCTCATGAAATGCACATCTGCTTTATCAACCCCGACAATCAGTAACAATTATTGATTTTGTCCAGCTTTACGTTTGCTGTCGACATTCCTCATCCTATGTATGTGTTCGGTTCCGACGAAGAGATATCAAGAAGGTTACGTCAGCTCAGCTGTTTATGTGTTTCAACCAGTAGGTGGAAGATTTGAGTATAAATTATTCCGGATATTCGTACACGACCTAGTTATGCCTAAGTAGTATGAAATGGCCGATCGAAATCCAAGGACAGCTCATGAATTGCCGAACTCTGATAGAGTTTATTCATATAACCGTAGTCGTAAGGATTTGTTCAGTCTTCTCCTTGGCATGGATACTAAAAAGTTAGTTTTGGACGAATTGGTTGCTGTTGTGGCAGTGAGCAGGTTGACATTGGTAGCAANGTGCATTTGATGAGTCACATGAATCTGATAAATGAATGTCCAACTCAGTGGGACTCAAATCTGTACAGAACGTTCTTGTATACAATGCCTGGATCCAAAAAGCGCTTGTTTCTGCAATAAAAATAAGCTTACTCTCTGAAAACTCTATATCCCAATTTTCAATTTACAGAGTAGTTTGAAAGCAGTCGCAAGTCGATTCTGCGTCCGGTATCAAAGTGGTGCACTAAAACAGGACTGTTAAGGTTTCACCGTCCCGTCTGCACTACGGAGCATATATCTCTACATGTAGACTCTCACAATTACCTCGTTATGTGTGGTGTCTTCACATTAACCGACAAAATGATAGGCATATTGCTGGTCTGACAGGGGAATGTCTTCTAGATCTTGTCCAATAGCAGATCAAGACCGCATCTAAGCACGCGACACAAAGTTTTCTAGTGAGGGCCGTTTGTAGTCTCACTGCCACACCGTCTTTGAACGAGAGACAGGCAAACTTATCTGGGT
The DNA here is from genome assembly GCF_000715545.1 of Opisthorchis viverrini. Lineage (NCBI taxonomy): Eukaryota > Metazoa > Platyhelminthes > Trematoda > Opisthorchiida > Opisthorchiidae > Opisthorchis > Opisthorchis viverrini. Next base: position 460,033 of record NW_008752016.1, on the reverse strand, counting down.
TTCGCCTCTTGTGTTGCTTCTTTGGGATGTTTCGGTGTGAGGTGTCTCGTTAGAAACCTTTCTCGGTGGCTATTTTTCTCTTCATACAAACGTTTCAGAACTTCCACTACCTACGCCAGTGTTTGCTGAATGGATTCTGATTGTTTCATCATATACACTCTGCACAAGATTCTGTTTGAAGCTGGGGGAACAAAGCTGCAAAAATGTGTGTCCTGACCTGTCCACGTTGATTTGCGATATACGGAT